>NC_048234.1:18694983-18719483 GCF_002007445.2 Ailuropoda melanoleuca | reverse complement strand
GTTAATACTTTTTTCAAGTCTACTCATCATTTTGACCATTGTTACTCTGAATTCCATTTCTGATAATTTGGTTACATCCATATCCATTATTTCTGTGGCAGAGGCCACAGACTCACTGTCTTTTCTTTGCTGGGGGGAGCTTCTCCTTCTTGTCATTCTGATGAGGAGAGGTTGCGGGGTTGTCCAGAGCCCAACTTATTTACTGGGACCCAGGCCGTGCGCCCTTGTTTTATAGGGACCTTAGGGATGTGGGCTTCTTCTTTAAAGATTTTATTTATTTATTTATTTATTTATTTATTTATTTTATTTATGTGGCAGAGAGCCAACCAGCGAGAGAGGGAACACAAGCAGGGGAGTGCGAGAGGAAGAAGCAGGCTCCCAGTGGAGGAGCCTGATGAGGGACTCCTTTCTGGAAGCTTAGGGATTCTATTGAAGTTAAGTTGTTATTAGTTATTTTTTATTTTTATTGTTTTTGAAATTTTATTTTAGTTTTAAGTGTTGAGCAGCAATTGTCCACTTTATTAATTTTAATATATTTAACAAATGTTTTCAGAGTGTCATAAAACACTGTTCCAGGCACTGTTTGTATCCACTGAATTAGTAGGTGATCCACGTTCTAGTGACATTTCAGTTTTAGAAATGCTGAATAATAAATCATTTATTATTTCATGTAAGCTTAAATATCTCTTTTCATAAAAGAAGGGCAATATCACCTGGTTGGATGGAGCAAATGAACTAATATAGGTGAAAGGGTAATGTGTTGCCCTCCTAGACAGAAAGAAGTTGTAACTAACAGGTTTTTGAATGAGTACTACTTCTTGGGCTTTCCTACTCCAAGAACCCGTATTTTGATGTAATCAATGTATTTGGGATTCACTCTAACTTGCTACATTTTGAAGAGAACAAAGGGCATGAAAATAAATGTATCCCAGAATGACAAGTTGTTATTAGTTTAAAATAGGTGTTATAATTTTACAAAATATTTATGTAAGACTTGGGGTAACCACAAAAAGAAAAACCTATAGTAATTACACAAAAAAGCCATGATAAAGATGTCAAGTATAGTGATACCTGAAGACATTAAAACAACCACAAAACACAACACAAAAAGACAGTTGGTTAAGAAACAAAGAGCAATGGATCTACAAAACAACCAGAAAACAAATTAATAAAATGGTAATAGTAAGTCCTTACCTACTAATAATTACTTTAAACATAAACCGATTATTCTCCATTCAAATATGTAGAACAGCTGAAGTTTAAAAAACAAGACCTAATGATATGGTGCCTACAGGAAACTCACTCTAGCTTTAAAAACACACACAGACTGAGAGTGAAGGGATGAAAAAAGGTATTTCTAGCAAATGGCAATAACCAAAAAAAAAAAAAAAGTATAGGTAACTATACTTACATAAGATAAAATAGACTTTAAAAAAATAATAAAGAGGTATGAAGGTTACTATATAATGATAAAAGGATCAAAACATCAAGAAGATATAACAATTGAAAATATTTTTGTACACCAAATTGGAGCATCTAAATACATAAAGCAAAACATAACAGAACTAAAAGGAAAAAATAAACAGCAATACAATAATAGCTGGGGACTTTAATACCCCACTCTCAACAATGGGTACATCATCCAGACAGAGAATCAATAAGGAAACAACACTATAGAGTAAATGGACCCAACAGACATACAAAATATCCTGACAATAGTAGAATACACATTCTTCTCAAGTACACATGAAATATTTCCTAGGGTAGACCTTATGTTAGGCCATGAAACAAGTCTTAACAAATCCAAGAAAATTAAAATCTAGCAATTATCATTTGTGACCACAGTGGCATTACACTAGACGTCAATTACAAGAGGAAAACTGGAAAATACACAAATACATGGAAATTGAACACTCTATTAAATGACCAATGAATCAGAGAACCAAGAGTTAGTTCTTCAAAAAGATGAACAAAACTGATAAACCTTTAACTAAGATAACCTAGGGAAAAAGAGAAGATTTAAATCAATAAAATTATAAATGAGAAATTAACATTACAACAGATATCACAGAAATACAAAGGATCATAAGAATCTACTATGAACAACTATACGTCTACAAAATAGAAATCTAGAAATAGAAAAATTCTTGGTAACATACAACCTACCAAGACTGAATGGAACAATTACTAGTAATGAGCCTGAATCAGTTATCAATAATCTCCCCAAAAAGAAAAAGACCAAATGGTCAAATGGCCTCACTGGTGAATTTTATCAAACATTTAAAGAAGATTTAATGTTAATCCTTCTCATATTCTCCAAAAAAAAAAAAAAGTAGGAAAAACTCTCAGACTCATTTTCTGAGGCCAGCATTACTTTGATAACGAAGCCAAAAAAGGACATCACCAGAAAATAAACCATAGGTCAATATCCCTCATGAATACAAATGCAAAAATTCTCAGTGAAATACTAGCAAACCAAATTCGGCAGCACATAAAAGGATCATTTACCATGATCAAGTGGGATTTAAACCTGGAATGCAAGGATGATTCAACATACATAAATCAATCAATATGATACATCACATGAATAGAATTAAAGAAAAATTCATAGGATATTTCCAATACACAAAAAATGTATTTGACAAACAACAATCATTCATGATAAAACTTCTCAACAAAGTGGGTATAGAGGGCATATACCTTGACATAATGAAGGTCATATTTGACAAGCCCATAGTTAAAAGCACACTTGATGCTGAAAAGTTGAAGCTTTTCATCTAAGATTAGGAACAAGATAAGAGGGCCCATTCTCACCACTCGTATTAAAAATTGTACTAGAAATCCTAGCCAGAGCAATCAGAAAAGAAAAAGAAATAAAAGATGCCAATTATGGAAAGGAAGAAGTAAAATTTTTCTGATTGCAGATGACATGATTTTATATACAGAAAATCTTGAAGAACCTACCAAAAAACTGTTAGATCTAATCAACAAATTCCATAAAGTTGTAGGATACAAAGCTAACATACAAAAATTAGTAGTGTTTCTGTACACTAACAACAAATTATCTGAAAAAGAAATAAAGAAAATGATCTCCTTTATAATATCATCAAAACCAATGAAATACTGAGGGATAAATTTAATTAAGGAGGTAAAAGATCTCTACTCTGCAAACTACAAGATATTGATGAAAAAAAGCGAAGGTACAAATGAAGGGAAAGATATCCTGTGTTCACAGATTGGAAGAATTAGTATTGTTAAAATGTCAATACTACCAAAAGCTATCTATGGATTCAATGCAATCACTATCAAGATTCCAATAGCATTTCTTACAGAAGTAAAAAAACAAAAGTCTTAAAATGTATGTGGAACCAAATGCATAGACCCTGAATAAACAGAGCAATCCTGAGAAAGAACAGAGTGAGAGGATTGCATTTCCTGATTTCAATCTATATTATAAAGCCTTATTAATCAAAAGAGTATGGCATAGACATCAAAACAGACAACAAAATGAAAAGACAACCTATGGAATGTGAAAAAAATGTGCAGATTATATATCTGATAAGGGATTAATATCCAAAATATATAAAGACCTCATACAATGCATAGCAAAGAACCCCAAATAATCAAATTAAAAAATTAGTAAAGGACCTGAATAGACATCTTTCCCAAAGAGTATCAGTGACTCACCAACAGGTACATGAAAAGTTGCTGGTACCACTAGTCATTAGGGAAACACAAATCAAAACTGTAATCAGATTCACTTCACACCTGTCGGAATGGCCATCATCCATTGATAAGAACGATGAGCCTGCTTATAATGAAGCTGTTAACGAAAATGTGGTTGGCATTACCACATCCCCACTGGACTTTTGATGTCTGGGAACATCTGCCAAAATCAGAAGAGCCAAAGTGTAGCACTGGCCTCCTCCTTACCCTGTTAACAAGACTTGCTTTTCCCACAGTATATTTAAGCCAAATTTTTTTACTAAGAGTTTGGTGGTGAACACTTTTCATCATGCAGTGAGATACCCTGCATTTGCCTATGTTGCTTCAGCTTGTTCCTACAGATGAACACCGTCACTGGGAACCATGGGAAAATGGGACAGACCTTTGGTATAGTCCAGCTTCTCAGACAGGGGAACGTGTTGAACAGCCTGTAGACAGCAGGAGCCAGCAGCCGCTGATGGTACCACTCTTGATCCGGTTCTCTTATGTTACATGTGAGAAGCGTAGATCCACCAGGGTCTAGCACCCCTGTTGGTGGCAGAGCCTGAAAGGGAATCAAGCCATCTGACCTGGGGACCAGAGCTCTAAAGGCAATACCCAGGGTGCACCCCTACCCCAACCATTTCCCCAAAGCCTCATTACCCTGACATTTCAGACATGATGCTCCTCTTTGTTTGGGCTTACAGGGAAGCCCCTGTGTGATTGTGAAATAACAGAGTACGTCTGTAAGGGCTCTAAACAGTTCCAAGTGCTCTGATAGATTTCACCAGCCTGTTTACATCGCCAGACCTCACATCCCTTGGGAGCAACTATGTTGGATATACTGCCTTTGCTGCCCCTGTGCGGTCTCTCTGTTACTTAGAGCAGAATGCTTAGCCACAGAGCCTCAAGCTGATGGTCCTCGGGTCTGGGCTGAAAGAGCATGCTGTAATTTCAGATGCTCATTGTTAAAGCCCACAAGCCCTTCTCCGATTCCTGTGGGAACTCAGCAAAAAACTTACCTCAAGCATTAGACACAGAATTACCTCTAACTGTTAGAAATTATGTTTTTGATTTCATTTTGCCCAGAACATTCAGTCATCTATTGCTCTGCTTTTAGGAAGGCAAATTGGTGTTGTGAAACAGATTGTCCAGAAGAGGGGGCCAAAAACTCAAAAGATGCAAAAAGATCATCCAACAGCGAAACAATGTTGAAGGGAACAGAAGCCCAGAGTTTCTGGCCTGCCCTTCTGGGCAAATACTTAGTGGCCTAAGAAAGTAAAATTGCCTGGTGAAGGCTGAAGGGTGGGCTGGCCTCCAAAGAAAGAGAGCAGAGCTGTCTTGGAAGGAAAGTTGCTGACCTCTTAACAAGCAAGAATACAGGCAAATCTTCCATTAAAAGCAACACTAGATGCAATTTTATACAACTTATGCTTAAGTGATTTTTTTGTAGGTGGGGTATGTTCACTGACAGATAATAGCTTTGGAGAAATTTTACATTAATTATGGTTAGAGTTTGGACTGACAGCATCTTCTAACATTTTGATTATGCATGACTGTTGTTATTATTATTATTTTTGTTCCTAGGATCTCAAGCAAGGTGTTTCTATCTGTGCCCACGCAAAAACGCATCAACATAAAACACAATTTAAAAGACACACTCTGATGACTAAATCGTTACCAAAAAAAGAAACCATTTTTAAAGGAAATAATCTCATAATCTAATTCTTATTTTTGATATACTCCCTTTTTGTATTACCAAGTTACAGCATGTTATTTTTCTTATAAAATAAATTAATTCATTTTCTACTGTTTGTGAATAGAAAATACACTTTTACAAAACTCAAACAGAAATAATAATAAATGATAGATGATACATAATCAATAAATACATGTTCATTTTCAATCCGCCCACGGAGATGAACTGTATGTGACAGTTCCCTAGCTTTCCAAACACATATGTATGCAGCATAACTGCATTAGACTACTTGCAGCCTACGTTTGGTACTTAACACCACATGCCTGTTTTATAGAGTAACGTAATTCAGTTATTTTAGTAATGGCTACAAGATATTCTGTGGTCTGGGTATATCACATTCATTTAATCAATCCCCACTTTATGGAGATGAGATCAGCTGTGCTGGAGCAAATGGAGACTGGCAGGGAAGCAGGCATGTGTATAATGTACGAAGCTTTCTCTACATTATCTGGGGGTTGAATCCTGCCCGGGGTGAGTGCAGGGTTTTGAGAGGATGCCATGAAAGAAGGCAGTCAGCAGTGGGGAGATCTAGGGAGATCAAGCGGGGATTATCCTGGAGACAGTTGTGGGAAGGGAAGAAGAAGATGGGAGGATCTCAAAAAATCACAGCTAATATTTTGCTCCCCAGCAAAGGTGTGTCCTGTCACCGACAAGGTGGAAATTCTACTTGGGAAACGTGGCCACTATGAAATTTGGCTACTGTCTATGTCTGTGTAGCTCCTCTCTGGAAAGCTTCAGTGATTCTGCAAAATGGGACATAGTTCTTGGGGTTCTCTTTACCTTGTAAAAGCAAACTTGAGGACCTTACTTTTGCAGATTGTATTCTTCTGTTATTAGATGGAATGTTCTGTGAGCATCAGTTGGTTTAAGCTGGTTCATAGAGCTGTTCAGTTCACCTATATTGTATCTGATTTTGCGACTGCTTTTTCTATCAATTCTTGAGTGAGGAATGCTTAAATTTCTACCTAAAATTGTTTCTTTCCATCTTTTCTTTGAGATTTATGAGTTTTGCTTATGTATTTTTAATTGATAATAATTTAATTCATGCAATGCAACATTATTTTGAAGTGAAAAATTCAGAGGAATACTGTGCATTCACAATGTTGTACAACTAGCACCTCTGTCTAGTTCCAAAACATTTTTATCATCCCCAGAAAGAAGTTCCATTCCTATTAAACATTCTCCCATCTCCCTGCTCCTCAGTCCCTAATGGCCATCAATATGTTTCCTATGTCTGTCTTTACTTATTCTGGATATTTCACATAAATGGAAGTATATAATATATGACTTTTATGACTCATTTCTTTCATTTAGCATGATTTCAAGGTTCATTGACATTGTAGCATGTATCAGTACTTGATTACTCATTCATTCTCTTTACTTGTTATACATTTATTCTGATTTTCTTTTTTTTTTTTTTAAGATTTTATTTATTTATTTGACAAAGATAGAGACAGCCAGCGAGAGAGGGAACACAAGCAGGGGGAGTGGGAGAGGAAGAAGCAGGCTCATAGCGGAGGAGCCTGATGTGGGGCTCGATCCCATAACGCCGGGATCACGCCCTGAGCCGAAGGCAGACGCTTAACTGCTGTGCCACCCAGGCGCCCCTTATTCTGATTTTCTATTTCTTCTTGAGTCAGTTTTAGTAGCATATGTTTCTAACAATTTTTTTTTTCATCTAAGTCATCCAATGTGTTGGTGTACAGTTGTTCGTAGTATTCTCTTATAATCATATTTTATTTTTGTATGGGCAGATATAACAACCCTATTTTTATTTCTCATTTTAGTTATTTGAGTTTTATCTCTTTTTCCTAGTCAGTCTAGCTAAAAGGTTTGTCAATTTTGTTGATCTTTTCAAAGAACCAAATTCCAGTTTCATTAATCCTCTCTGTTTTCCATCCTGCATTTCATTAATTGCTGCTTGTGGTTATTATTTGGATGAAATATATTTTCCATAATTTCACTTTCAATATATTTGTACCTTTGAATATCAAGTGGGTCTGTTGTATGAAGTGTATATTTAAAATTTTAAAAATGCATTCAGCCAATCTCTAACTTTTGATTAGTGAGTTTAATCCATTTATATTTATATTAATAAAGGACTTACTCCTGCCATTTTGCTATTTACTTTCTCCATGTCTTTTTCCTTTACTGTACCTCATTTTCTATGACTGCTGTTTTTTTGGGTTTAATTGATTTTTTATACTGTATCATATTGATTTCTTTCTCATTTCATCTTCTATATATTTTTAGATAATTTTTAGTGGTTGCCACTGGAATTACGATTAACACTATGGATATAAAACGATCTAATTTGAATTGATGCCAATTTAGCTACACCAGGTTACAAAATCTCTGATCCTGTATAGCTCTGTCTTCTCCTTTATGATGTTATTGTTTAAAATTACATTTCTATACATTGTACACTGATTAAGATAGATTTACAATCATTGTTTAATGCATTTGTCTTTTAAATCATATGGGAATTAAAATGAGGAGTTATAAACTAAAGGTACAGTACTGCTGACTTTTATATTTACCTACATATTTACCTTTACCAGAGTTATTTATTTGTATGGCCTTGAGTTACCATCTAGATTCTCCTCACTTCAGCTTGAAGGACTCCCTTTAGTATTTCCTGTAGGTTGGGTAATCCAGCGACAACTCCCTCACTATTTGCTAATGTAGGAATGTTTTAATTTCTCCTTCATTTTGGAAGGACAGTTTTACCAGATATAGAATTTTTTGGTTCGTTTTTCCCCCATTTTCTCCCACTCTTTTTTTTTTTCTTATCTGTGCATTTAAATGTGGGAAGTTTCTATTAACCTGGATTCTTCCCGTGGCTGGGTTGAGTGTATTAATGAGCCTGTTGAAGACACTCTTTAGTTACGTGCTTTGATTTCTAGCATTTCCACTGCATTCTTTCTTGTATCTAGTATCCGTCTGACAAAACTTCCGAGTCCATTTTCCTAATATCTTTATTTTTCATTAGAGACTTTTCCATATTGATCATAGTTATTTTAAATTTCCCATCTGAGAGTCCCAACATCTGTGTCTCGTGTTAGTCTGGTTCTCATGTTTGCTTTATCTCTTCAGACTGTGACTTTAATTATGCCTCCTCTTTTTTTTTTTTGTTTTTGTTTTTTTTTTGAAATCTGTTCATGATGTGTAAAACAGTAGATATTGAGGGTTTTTTTCCCCCTTCTTAATCCTTTAGTGTGGGGAGTTTTGTGAATCTAGTCAGGAGTTGGGTTTGGTTTGATGTTTGTTGCTATGGTTGCGAGAGTTGATGGTTGTTGTTCTTATGAACACCAGAGAAAAATGCCATAAATGACCTTGTTTTTGTCTCTTTGCTTGAGTTTGGGTCCTCCCTATGTGCTCCTTCTTACAGAGGTGGTCTTTTTGCATCTCTCTCAGCTTTAGACCTCTGTCCTTGGCAGTAGTCACCGTCTTCACAAATATTCTTGATCCTTCCACATGGGTAGAGCGTCTTTTATTTTCCCTGTTTTGTTCCTTGGTTCCCAGTGGGTGTCTACTAACATCTGAGGCCTGTGATTTCGAGGCCCTTCCCCTCGCTTATATGGAGTCCTGCATTATCTGCCTCAGGCAAGACTGAATCCTGTTTCTCCCTCAGGCATTTGTCTTTTCCAGTTTTTGAGTTGGTTGCTTACTGTGAAAATACCATGTTCTGATGTGGTCAAGAAAAGTCATTGATTTACAGTTTGTTCAGGTTTTGTCTTATAAGAATGGAACCATAGCTTTCTAACTCTACATCTCTGATGTGAATGCCCTTTCCGTTCTCTTGCTTGATTTTCACCATGTGTGGTAGCTAGTCCTCATGTTTTGTGCTTCAGTTCAGATGATTCTATTTTTTACTGAAGATAGAGATGTATTTCTCCTTCTTATTCCCTTTCTAAAAATTTTAGTATAGTTGAGACACAACATTACATTAGTGTCAAATGCACAACATAGAGATTCAACAAGTCTATATGTTATGTTACGCTTACCGCAAGTGTAGTTACCACCTGTCACCATACGATGCTATTATGATACCATTGACTATATTCCCTATGCTGTACCTTTCATTCTCATGATTTATTCATTCCATAACTGGAAACCCTCACCCATTTTGCTCATCCCCCTACCACCTTCCCTCTGGCAGCCATCAGTTTCTTCTCTGTATTGATTCTGCTTTTGTTCATTATTAACTTGGGTTTTTTTTTTAGATCCCACATAAGTGAAATCATATGCTATTTGTCTTTCTCTGTCTGACTTATTTCATCTAGCATCATATCCTCTAGGCTCTATTCTCTTGTATACGGGGTATATTTGTGGAAGAAGTAGAGTAAGATGACTTTATTTATTTGCTTGTTTATTTATTTATTTATTTATTTCAAATTTCATCCCTTTTATTCATCAGAGGACAAATTCACCACAATTGAAACAGCCTGTCTCAATAACATTAGCATGTACAAATGTACACCTAAAAATGATGCAAACTTATTACGGCAAGTTCAGAGTGCATCCGAAGGTTCAGGAAAAAGAGAAAACTCAAACATTTTCTTTGTCATTATTTCCCCACTGATAGCCCTAGAACCTATGATTTCTCTCTAAAAACTCTAAGTGCACATCACGTAGATCCAGGAAATACTTTGGGCCAAAGAAGCTTTTAATCTGGAATTTTATTACTTTAGATATTAGAAGATATTCAGGTATATTATTTATTAATGTGAAAATTCATTATTTACAGCAAGCCTCTATGCCTTCCAGAATTATTTTTTAAAACAAGTATTACCTACATTAAAATTTCTACATTTAAAAATACAGACTTTTGAGGATTTTCTCTATTACTCTATCACTTTAAAACCAGAGATTTTAGCATTGTTTTGATGCAAATTTACTTAATCCATTGTGTAGGAACATTAATATATTCCCATTATTAGGAAGGAGAGAGTCTGGCAATCAGACTTAACAATTTACTGCTGGAATAATTTACTACAAATCCTTTGTTTTATGTTATTAAATAAATTATAAAAAATAAGCCTTACCTCTGGTAAAAGATTTTACTTTTTACATTTACTCAGAAAATTTGGAAGAAAGTCAGCCTGAGATAATATGGTGGCTCAAAAGGGAAGAAGAAAGGATGAACAATTTAGTATCAAACATTGAAGTTTTGGGTAAAATGGTAAGTCGCTAGTAAATTTTTTAAAAAAGATTTTGTTTATTTATTTGTAAAAGACAGAACGAGTGAGAGAGACAGAGAGAGAGCACAAGCAGCGAGCCCAATGCAGGACTTGATCCCAGGACCCGCAGATCATAATCTGAGCTGAAGGCAGACGCTTAACTGACTGAGCCACCCACGCTCCCCTCACTAGTAAATTTTTAAAATAATTTATGATGGAATGTCTTCCAGTAATTGTCCAAGAACTTATCTGGTTGCATTATGACCCGTTTGGTATAGAAGTCTTCAGATTTGGCATATTAACACTTATGTATTCATTGTTGTATCTTAGAGAACACTTTTGCTTCTTATGGCTTAGATTTTTTTTAACACATAGGTCTAATATAATTAAAATATTTCCAAATTAGTTAGATGCAATTTGGAGCTAAAATATTGGTAGAGATTAGAGAAAGCAAAATAAAATGGAATTATGGTAAACATCTGGTATATACCTCTGTGCTGGAAGGTAAACATAAACTAAAAATCCTATATTTAAAAACTTAAGAATTTAAATCCACAGGATACATATTCATTGCCAGCTTTTAAGTACTAGCACATCTGTTGGATGATACATATAGTAAACATAGTTTATCAAGAGAATTCTGAAATTACACAGAAGGTATAGCTACATGACCCCAAAAAGAGTAAATCTTCATGAAGGAGAATCTTTATGGACTTTTCTTAAGCACCAAAATAGAAAATCAGGTCATAAAACTTTTCTCTCCTAATAGAAAGAGAGTTGATAATACCGTGAACCCCATTTGATAATGTGAAATTCACTGTTTTTCTTGTTTATGATGCAAACATCTAGTGCTTCTGTGAAGTGTAAATATGATATTAAATTTTAAACATATAAGTTGCTTGCTGTGAGTGTATCTAAATGTCATTTACAAAATAGGTCTCTCTTAGTTATGTTTATTATAGAAAAGTCTGAAAAATAAAGGCCAGCCAATGAATGAATGAATGAATAAAATCTCTTACACTTTCGCACTATATAGCATTGACTATACATAATTATATTATATATTATCTTCCTATTTTATTAACTACTTTGGACAAGGTCATTCATATTGTTAAGAATGTCAATAAACATGTACTTTAGTACTCTTTGAGAGAAAATTCAATATCAATTAAACCTTCCAGTTGCATAGTGCTTTCTCTTTTAGGAACATATCCTAAGGAAACAACCATAGAGAGATGCAAATATTAGATATTATTTATAATAGTGAAATACGGTAAGTGGCCCCAAGTGTCCAACAATTGCAGGCTGATTTATGGAGTGTTGGACAGGCAATCAAGGTGGATAGTCTGATGCCTCAGGGGCATAGCAGGGCACAGGGAAGGGAGAATGTAGAGCAGCTGATTAAAGAAATACAGCAAAACATTTCAGTATTTGATCAAAGAAAGCCAACACAGACTAAGTGGAGAAAAGAAAGTGTAAGTGAAGACCGTGGACTTCAAAGGACATGATTTTGAGAGTTAGGGGCGGAGCCAGAACTATGAGAGGGAAGAGGGTCCTCACTGGAGAGAGGTGTATGGGTGAGGTTAAAAAAAAGGCACGCAACTGATACTGAAGAATGAGTTTGGCTCCTCATGGAAGGTGATAGAAGCAGCATGGCAAGAATCTAATAAGTTATTTTTCTCTATAAAGGAAATTATGTGGGACCCAGTTAATGGGCACTGGTTCTGCTTGCTGAGGAAATTGGCTTGAAATGGCTTCTACAGTCCCGAGGGTGATGGTCCAGGTTGCTGATGTTGTCACCATGATCAATCAGCAGAGATGGAGAGGCTCTGCACTGTGGTACCAGCTGGGCAAGAGTGATCACTTTGTCGAGTGCCAGCAGGGCTGAATTAATAGCCACGGGGGCTCTGAGCTCCGATGGTGGCCTTAAGCACTGGACGATGTAACTGGAAAAGTGTGGGTGAATCAACACCAGTGTGAGAGTAGGAAAATAGTAAGAAGTCAGCAGATACATTCCTCTTTTTCCTCCTGTTCCCCATACTGTCCAGAGAAGTGGTGGTATAATCGGCATCTCTAAAATTGTCCAGTATGATTGAGCCGTTGGTTGCACTTGCTGCTACGTGTTGGTCTGATGAGTGATACTTCCCTCCTTACCTGCTTGCTCTCCTTCCCTGCTTTCCCTTCTCCCTCTTTTCTGCTTCCTTGAGACTTCAATCCCTAATACCATGTTAGTGTGGCAGCTGATCCTCAGGGAACCAGAGATATTACAGTTTATAAAGATAAGTCTTCAGAACATAGAACAGCATAAAAATAAAAAGGAAAAGTGCGTAAATCACATGATGGGCTTCTGAGGCACTTAAATATTTAACTGAACAGAAATAAAGGACAATGAGACAATGGGGAATAGAGCTCCATGTACTAGATTGTTGAGAAGGAAAGTACTCAAAGTAATTAGAGGGAAAGGAGTTGAAGTAGAAACAATTCTAGGTTAGATGTCAAGATAAATTTTCTGTTACTAAGCGTGCTCTTAAAGAATCAGTGAGCCCGTCAATGCATATACTGAACTCCTGCAGGCCTGGGAAGCATGTTGGGCAGGATGGATTCTTCTTTGGATATTTCTAAATTGGAAAAAAAAACCCTTAAAAAAACACCAGAGAAGATATTCCTTACAAAAAAGAAAACAAGCACAGAGTTTCACAGACTTCCTTTTAGTCTCTCATTCAATGACTGTGCATTTTGGCAAAAAAACCAAGAGCCTTTGCCAGCCTACAGACAGAACAAAAGAGAAGATGCCTGAAGTCTCTTGCGAATAACGGATCTCATGATCGAGGCAGGAGACACACTGATTAGGGAAATGAGACTTGGAAATGAGAAAAGGAAGAATCACAGGTGGCAGATGTACCAAGAGAAAAATAGAATGACCTACATTTAGGACAAATGATCAGAAAAAATGGAGAGAAATAAGACATCTGCAAAGACCAAAAATAAAACCAAGTTCATAATGAGCAAATCAAGGGAGGAAATGTCATAAAACACAATGACAATCATTTACTGCCCGCAAAGTACCAGTTCTGAACCATTTTAGAGAAGATACTAAAGTATTCATGTGGCTATAGATTGTGGAGTTGTGCTTCTGGTGGTTTGGTCTTAGTCACTGCTAAAGAACTAAGACCACCCTTACAGCCCTCTATTGCTCTCAAGGTAGAAAACTGTTTATTACCAGAGTTGCCTGAGTGCTTGGTATTGGAACATCCAACAAAGAAAATTGGATTCCCTCCATAAAACTACAAGGATAGTCAAATTGTTTTCTAAGACTCTTTTAAATAAGAAATTCAAACGTTGTGTATTTCTAAATAACTTAATGTGTTTATAAATAGAAGTTAATCAAGCTGAGGAGAAAGATGAGGAGCCTAGAGAATTGTCGTAGAGACCAAGATTAGTCCTAGGCATGCAGAGAAAATAGGGAACATTAAGTATCCCCTCGTACGGTGTCCCTTTCTTTTCCTTGGTGAGTGTAATAGACCGAATATTTATGTCTCCCCAGAATTCATATGTTAAAACCTAATCCCCAATGTGATGATATTTAGAGGTAGGCCCTTTCGGAAATGATTTGGTCATGAGGATGGAGCCCTCATGAGTGGGATTAGTGTCCTTATAAGAGACACGAGAGAGCTCCTTCACCCTTTTTGCCATGGGAGGACAACCAGAAGAAGGCCCTCTGAACCAGGAAGTGAGATCTTACCAGACACTGAATTTGCACCTTGATCTTAGACTTCCTGACATCCAGAATTATGAAAAATAAATTTCTGTTGTTTATAAACCACCTAATCCGTGGTATTCTGTTATAGCAGCCCAGATGGACTAAGAGAGTGAAATCCTTTTTCCAGTCTTTTCTTGTCCCATGTGCTGAATGCCTCCCTTCTCTACCATCTCCCTTCTCAGAACCAGAGGGCTTTTAGGTGCTTATTTCATATGAGCTTTCCTGAAACCATCCTCTTTCACCTGGAACCTTCTTTCCCATTTTGTGGAGACTGGCCCTGACCAATGTTCTTTAAGATTTTCCTTAATATAAAAGAAAATTTTAGAAAGAAACGTTGTTCCACTTTTGTATTTATATATTCCTGATTGAGCCTGGTGAAATAAATCTCTTGAATTCTTAATTATTTGAATATAGAATATATATTGAATCATTTTAGTGGATAATTTTATATTTAATTGACCTTTACTCTTGAATCTCTGAGAAATTCTCAACACTTTTCATCCTGCCATTTTGTGTATCTTCAGGAATTACTGAAAAGATTTGAGCCTAAGGGAAGAAAAAACTAAGAGTTGAGGTCATTATAGAGCTGTAATTCTTGGCCTTTCCAGATTATGAATCTTTTTGAGAATCAGATGGAAGTCATGGAGTGTATCACATAAAAATGAACCTCACTCATCTCCACACACTCACCTACAATTGCACACAAAATTCACCAGGCTTTCCAACCTCTTGAATCTGATCCACAAGCTTGTGCTGGAATCCCTAAAAAGGATCTCATGTCTTGGGAGGCAGATCTCAGAACAAAAAGAATTACTGATGTCTGTGGGTCTGCTTGATTTTTCTTTTATGCTCTTGAGATTACAGTCTTTGTTTCCAAAGGAAACATTGGAACATATGCAATAATACTTGAGAGCATTTATGTCACCACTTAGAAGAGCCTGAGAGAATAATATTTGAAACTATTTTATGAGGCAACCATCTGTGTAATAAAAACAATAACAACAACAATACAAATTGAGAATCACAAGACCTAAAATGCAAAGATTAGTGGAGGTGGAAATCGGGGCACCTCAAACTGATAGCTTCCGTGGAGAGGCTGAGTACAGCTATAGCATTGAAGCAATAATTGCAGGATAAGCCTGAGGAGAACGATGGAAAGAAAACACAGATGGCTGGGATGCCTGGGTGACACAGTCAGGTAAGAGTCTGACTCTTGGCTTCAGCTCAGGTCATGATCTCAGGGTTGCGAGATCAAAGCCCAGTGCCAGGCTCCAAGCTGAATATAGGGCCTGCTTAAGATTCTCTCTCTCCCTCTGTCCCCCCTCCCTTCCCTGTTTAAAAAAAAAAGAAAAATAAATCAGAGATGGCTTAGTAAGAAGCTGTTTTCATGTGGACACTGGCTAGAACAAGCAAAGAGCTTTGTAAAAACAATAATATTTAACTTCCTGTACATTGTCTGTTTATATTTCCTCCCATTCATCATCATTATCTTTACAGATTTTGTTCTTACTAGCTGGTTTTTATTTTTAGCATGGTACAATTCAAGTATATAATACAGTTCTTACCTTAAAGTCTAAGAAAGTTAGTAGCAATTTAACAGGCATCCAGCCAGACCAAGACAACACAGCACACTCCACATAGACTTAGCATGACCGTGAACAGCACACCGATTTCCTCACCAGTTCCATTCCCTAGATCACTCAACCACATTTTCTCCATCTCACATTCAGAATACTGAAATACTCTCTCTATTCATTTATTTTAATAGTTTATTTTAACAGGATTTTTAATTTAAAGCAATACATGTTTAATTTTAAAATGTAGAAAATAAAGAAAACCATAAAAAATCATTTAGACAACATCCATCCCCCTTTGTCTTACAGATAACCACATTCAACATGTATCCTATAGTGTGTTTATCTTGCTGCTTTCAAGATGTTCTCTTTATGTTTGATTTGCAGCATTTTTGATGTGGTTTATCCTATTTGGAATTTGTTGATCTCCTCGGATGTGAAGATTGATGTTTTCCAGCAAATTTAGAACAATTTCAGTCATTCATTTCTTAGAATAATTTTTTTTGCTCCNTTTTGTTTTGCTCCATTGTCTCTCCTCCCTTCTGGGACTCCTATCACATATATGTTGGTGTATCTAATGGTGTCCCAAGTTTCCCTGAGGCTCCATTCTTTTTTCTGCATTCAATTTTTGCTCTATTTTTCAGATTATACAATCTCTATCCATCTATCTTCAAGATTTCTGATTACTCCTTCTACAAGTTCAGATCTACTGTTGAGCCCAAGCAACGAATTATAAATTTTTTATGGTACTTTTCAACACTAGAATTTTCACTTTTTTTTCTAAATAATTTCTGCCTCTGGATTGGCATTCTCTNTAAGTTCAGATCTACTGTTGAGCCCAAGCAACGAATTATAATTTTTTTTATGGTACTTTTCAACACTAGAATTTTCACTTTTTTTTCTAAATAATTTCTGCCTCTGGATTGGCATTCTCTATTTGGTGAGACGTGGTCTTCATACTGTGCTTTACTTCTTAAGCAAGATTTACATCGGTTTTTGAATATATTTTTTCATGGCTATTTTGAAGATTTTGTCTATTAAATCTGACATCTGGTCCTACTCAAAGACAATTTCTATTGCCTGTTTTTTGGCCCAAGTATGTGTTCCTATCCCTATTTCTTTGTACGTCTTATATTTGTTCTTGTTGTTGAAAACTGGACACTTTAGGTAACATATAACAACTCTGGGCACTGATTTCCCTCCCCATCGTTATCAGCTTGTTTATTTGTTGTGTGACTGAGCTGGGCTATTCTTGTGAAGTCTGTTTCGTCCACAGTGTGCAGCAGCGTGCACCCTCGGAGCGTGCACCCCGGGCATGCTACAGTCCCCCTGGGATGGTGTTGTGCTGTCTTTCCATCATCTCTCTGTTGAGCTGTCTGCTGCATTTTGGTATTACTCCTCCTCCCACGCATGCCCATTTGGTCCGCTAATGACCTTGCGATTTCTCTATCATTTTCCCCAGTGCGCCGGGCATCACTTGTTCAACAGTCTAAGGGCAGAGGTAGTTTTTTAGGCTAGTCTTTAATGTTTGTTTGAACCCTAGGGGGGCGGCTGGTGGCCTCTTTCCTTGGGTCTCTCTGGTGAAATCGCTGGTCAAGGGCTCAGCTTGTCGATCTTAATTAAGAGGAGCTTGTTGTTGTCTTGAGCTCCTTTGACTCGAACTTGCCACGCTCTTTGTGGAGAGTTCTGGAGCTCCCTTTTCTGATGGACTCCTGCTCCTCCTGGGCAAACTCTCTGAGCCACACTCTGGGCACCGGGTGAGACCGTAGACTCTGGCACTCTCAGCTTGCCTCTCAGAAGGCCAGGAGCTGGTCCACAGGGGAGCCGCAGTGAGGGTGGCTAGGGCCCCAGGATTCTCAGTCTGCCGTGCTTCCAATGGAGCCTCCATTTTGTGGGTAGAGACTGTGTCAGAGGAGGAAGGTGACCTCTTGGCCACACTTAGCAGGAATATAACCCTTTAAACTTGGGGTTGAAGGAAATGAGAAATGTGGGTGGTCTATCCCTCTTGGTGAGATACCGTAAGCCTTGATTGAGAGCAGAGGGAAGGGGGCCCCATCTTGGCCAGGCCCACCTGCAGGAAACCTTCCTTTAAGTCCAACTGAGGATTCTGGTCATGAGGGAGAGAATAGTTTGTGGTCAAATGCCACACTTTTCATACACAGTTTTAGAAAGTTTTCTTGAATAAAGTTTTCTTTATTTGCTCCCTGCCCTGAGGACAATTTCTAGATACCTTTACTTTTTAAATCTTGTTTCCACCGCGTTGCTGGTTTCACTGGGGAGTGGGTCCATGGAGCTTCTCACATTGTCATCCTGGAAGTGGAACTCCATATGGTGTATTTATTACTCATCCTTTTCTTATGTTTATCTTGAATAATTAAAAAAATAAAATTGGAAACATCAGAATAGAGTTTAGTATCCTTTTTTTCTTTTAATATCACATACATGTTCTTTTTCCAAGTAGCATTACATTTTTTTAAGATCATGATTTTTAATGATTGCCTTGACATTTTCACTCTATGGCGGTACCACAAATTCTCTGGGGAACCCCTGAACTGTTATTGCTGTTACAATTTTCTGTGCCTTCTGTCCTCTGCCATGCTAAGCGTTGTCAGGAGAGTTGTCTTTCTAAACACCTATCTGATCACATGATTTTTTTCTCCAGAGACCCTTTACTAGGGCGCTGTTTATAGAGGTAAGGCTACTGGATGTGGTGACGCGCTGGTCAAGCTACCAGCCTCCGAGGTGTTTGTCCGCAGTGCGGGATGCAGCTGCTATCCTGAGCGTGGCATTCAAGACCCCTCACCTCCTACCCCAACCACCCCCTCCAGCCTTTGCCACCAGCGACTCTCCCATTTCTTACTGGTACAGGCGCTTGCCCACCCCTGTGCCACCCTGCATATTCTTGCCTCTGTGTTGTGCTCACCTTTAATTCCTACCTCCTTTCTGTCGGAAAATTACCGCTACAGAGTTTTTCTTGCAGCCTTAAGCCCAGAACTCCTCTTCTGTCCCCCATACAAGCTCTTTGTGATAAGTGTTTTCTAGGGAGATTTGTGCTGGTCACAACAATCTCTTTAGATGACTGTATTCCTTTCGATGTTGCATTAGGCATCTGGTCATTCTCTCTTATTCCCTCCTCCTTCTCTTGGTTACAGATCTCCGAGGTACCCAGCACCTCGCTAAGGAAGCCCTGGCGTGCCTTCCACTGTTAAAATGAACAATGGGGAGAAACGTGGCTATATTTTCTTCCCTTGGTAATCATTGTGGCCTTTTAAATAGAGCATCCTTTGTTTCTCATGGTTTAAAATATGCGGACTATTTTATTCTTCATAACGGGTCTCAGTTGTTACTAGTAATCATATAATTTTCTCAAAAATAAAATTAATGTGGGGGTGGTATAGGGTTTCGGGCTGTGAACGTCCTCTTCAAAGAATAGCAAGAATTCTGACTGAGGGGGCGCCTGGGTGGCACAGCGGCTAAGCGTCTGCCTTCGGCTCAGGGCGTGATCCCGGCGTTCTAGGATCGAGCCCCACATCAGGCTCCTCCGCTATGAGCCTGCTTCTTCCTCTCCCACTCCCCCTGCTTGTGTTCCCTCTCTCACTGCTGTCTCTATTTCTGTCGCATAAATAAATACAATCTTTAAAAAAAAAAGAATTCTGACTGGTTTTGGTGTGGATGTGGCAGCTTCCTTTCATAAAGTTTGAAAACAGTTTTATCTTGTAGACAAAAGGAGAAAAAAAACTTTAGAGACCCACAATTTAACAGATAAGTTTGTATTCATTAAACCACGGCGGATAGGATTGTAAACCATTAGTTTACAGACCAAAATTGGAGTCAGGCTCTAAGCCAGTCTCAAATTTATCTGCTTTCTTCAGGATCACCTCAGAGAATATTTTGAGCATGCTGCGTTTGTTGTTAGTGGGGAGGGCAGGCGTATCAAGATGCGGGAGCTAATTAAACACCTAGAGACTGCCACGTTTAGTGAAATTGAGTTACAATCTCCCCAGGAACTTTTTCTTCATTAACTTGACCTTAAACGACTTTTTCTCTGGCTCTGCTCAGGACAGCTTAAAAGCCTGTGTCATTTTCTCCCTACAAAACCTGTCTAAGAGGATCCTGAAATAGTGCAGACTTTTAAGATGGAGGTGTCTTCTGTTTGCTCTTTGGGCAAAAGATTTTCAAGTACTAAGAGCTTTCCGAACAACCTGATACCTGACGACTTAGGTAAAGGTGCCTAAGCATAAAGACGGTTACATGCTTTGAGAACGTCTAGGAATGATGTATCAATCTGCTTGGGCTCCTTTAACAAATACCATAGACTGGATGGCTAAGAGAACAAGCATTTATTTCTAATCATTCAGGAGCCTGGCAAGTCCAAGATCAGGGTGCCGGCGGATTCAGTTCCTGGTGAGGACCCTCTCCCTGGCTTTCAGGTGGCCACTTTCTTGCTATGTCCTCACATGGTGGAGAGAGAGAGCTTTGCACTCTTCTTATAAGGACACCAATTCCATCATGGGGGAATCCATCCTTATGACCTCATCTAAACTTATCACTTCCTGAAGACCATGCCACTGAATAGCATCAGACTCAACATACGAATTTGGGGAGTACGCAAACATTCAATGCGTAACAGGTGAACTTCCATGTTTCCCATTGGAGTTTTAGATAATCATAGAGCCCACCACTTCCCCAGCCTCCGTAGGCGTGTGTATTCCTGCACACTGGGGAGAGTCTTGATTACCTCCCTCTAGGAATCAGCATTCTGTAGCCTGGAGAGAAAATGTGGCCGGCAGCCATCTGAGTCTCTCTCTCTTACCTTTTTTTGAGATGTAACTCACATGCCATACAATTAATCCATTTCAAGTATACAATTCAGAGGAAGAATCTCTTTGCAAGTTTTGTGGGAAGGCTATTCTTAAATGAAACAGAACTGTGATAAAGGAGAATACATGGTAATCTTTCGCACATAATGGGAGCTGATTAGTGGCAGTGACACCACTAACTCAAACAGAACACTTATGCCGTGAGGAGATGTCTAGGTTATTTTGGGAGAAATGCTTCATAGATAATTTTGAATGAGTGTTGGCTGTTGTTCTTTATTGGTTTAAATACAGGTCTTGCCCATTTGCATCCTTCTATTGTTTTGGGTGGTTTCTTGTATGCAGCTCATTTCCAAGTGGGGTTATTTGCAATAGAACAAAGTGGGGGATAATTTTACATTTGAACATTTGGTAGAACAGAGGTGAGGGAGATGTTATAAAAGAAAAGGAGGAGCTTGGGGAAAGAAGAGTGGAGGCTTGGCTGGGTCAACACTAAGTTGTTAACAGGAAAGCTGAGGGGCTTAGTCTGGAGTCTTTGTAACATAGAATCTAATTGCACTGTCCACCTCATTGAGGATTCCGTGTGGGGATGGGGGCTAACTTCTTCCCCGCACTCCGTGTGCTCTTGCTACCTGTTGCCTGGGTACGCAGACAGGCAGCTGCGATGATGGGGTGTAATAAATCAGGGGCTGAGCTCATGGCAGGAGTTGCGAATTATTCAGGACTTTCACACGAGAGTTTGCACTAAGAATATCCAGGGAATGCTGCAATCAATCACAGAGTAGAAAAACTGCCTCAGTCTGCCAAGGGAAATCAGGGAAGCTGTCTCAGAACCTAGTCCCGTGACCTTGTGGTAGGTTGAACGGCAAAGGGGTGTGTTCATGGACATCATGGGGTGATAGGTTAGTATTTAGGCTGTGTCTCCTAATGGAAGTTTTGAGTGTATCGTCTGGACTTTCCCTCTTTTCCAGCAGAAACAAGTGTGATAAAATGATCTTGGAAGAGCATTTGAAGGTCGTTTGTTGGTGTATTTGTGTTTTTAGGCTAATCACCTCTTGTTCAATAGTAAGTGGATGTCGTTATGCTTGAAATATAGTCAGTTTGAGCTATAAAGAAAAGCAAAACAGATTTTCTTGAATCAGGATATTTAAAAAAAAAGACACCTCATTCCAATGATTTTTCTTCCGTCTCTCTTGTTGAGTGAACCCAAACTGCACATTGTACCGTGCAAATCAGAATGACTGATTTTCCCACTGGTCACTTAACCTTCAAGTATCTGACGAGGAAGCTCTCCATGGGGACTCACGTGTTTCAGGGAGTTGTTTAAGCTTGATTTTATAGGACTCATAATTTTAACTGATGCCTGTGAAGTTGATATCAAATACAAAAAGTCTTATGTTCATCAGAAATCCTTGAATGCTGGTCCTAGTAGAGGGGAGTAATTTGGGAACAAGGCATATACTTCTCATTATCCTTGTCATTATGTATTTTAATAATCCACATGTGAAGAGTATTGTACTGAGCTTGTGAGGTGAAAAAGGTTAAATTATTAATAATATTAATAAGTTATATGGAGTTATAATGCTATCATAAACATGTTTGTTGATAAAACTAGCATGCTCAGAGCTTGGAGATTTCTCTATGAAGTCAGGAATATTTAGACTGTGTCGAGTGAAAGCAGAAGGAAGGGATATTTCAGACTTTGTGAAAACTAGATACTTGGAGTCCTGTGGGTCAAGACATTGTTAGATTGGTAGATGCTACAATAATTCCACATTTCCTACACACACACCTCTGTGCAATACATGGCTTTGCTGACCCGTATTAAGAGATAGAGTCCCCCCCTCCCCCACCATTTGTATACCTGAGCAAATATAAGCGCTGTCTTAGGCCACTCAGTTTTGGGGTATTTCGTTAGGCAGTGATAAATAACTAACATTATTCAAAATGCCAGAGTGCCCGGTGATGTGGAGTAAAAGGACTGAGAATTTGTGATCTTGTCTTTTCCTCTTAAAAGTCCTATTTAACTTGTTTTTGGCTTTTGATCGACCATTGTAAGATACTACATAGTTACGAAAGCTCAGCATTACCAACCTACCATGGGCGATTCTTAAGGCATTTTTCTACTAGCCCCCACTGCTATAGGGCTCTCATTACTTCCCTGTGTTTCGTGGCACCCTTTTGCCAGTCTGGCTCCCTCTCTTTTTGCGGACTGAAAGTCTTGAGGGTCTGTCATTTGTTGGTCTCTGAACCTCCGCTTCTCAGCATAGTGCTTCCCACACGTAGTGTGTTCGGTGGGTGATTATTGATTGACTGGGTACATCTCTGTTGTGCTCGTGCCAGAGTCTACGGTCTTTGCTGGCAGGTGACTCATTCTCTGACTCTAGGACCCAGATAACTGCCTGGTCCATGGCAGATAATCAATACCTGCTTGGGGATTGACTGATGCCTTTTGTTTATTTCTCTAATCTCTGTCAGGGAAAAGAAGAGAGAAGTTATATATAAAAATAAATGATTTTACTTTTGTGGGTGCCAAGAAAGTGCCGTGTGAATCTATCACCTTCCATGAGTTCCTAGCTCAGACCTCTGCATGGTAGATGGGAAAGTGACTGTAACTTCACGCCTTCTTCCGCCAGAAGGGGGGCATCATTTCAGAGACAGGTGAAAGGCACCTTGCAAAACCCTCAATTTCTGCATATATTTAAAAGAGATACACGCGTTACAAGTAGGCTCCATCTTGCAAAACCAAGTGCTTCCTGCTCTGCCTGAAATCGACAGAGCCTGACCGTTCATGTTCTCTGAGTACTCATCACGATCCCTTCTGCTCTTTACTAGAACGGATGACTTCAGGAAGCTGACCTTCCCCGTGACAGTGGCCTGGACAGGAAGAACTCTGGGGGAGATGTGGAGACATGTTGCCTTGCTTCAGCTCTGAAAGTGAGCAGAGGCACAGCCAAGCAGTAGGGGAGAGGCAGCTGGGCTCTTGGGTTCTAGTCCTGTTGTGCTCAACAAAATCCCATCAGGCCTTCTTGGATTCTCTGTTAGGTTTTTTTAAAGTGACAAAACAGATCTCTGATTTGAAGGAGGGAGGACAGTGAGTGATATGTGACGTGGGGACTGCCCACATGCCCATCAGGCATCATAACAATTTATGTAGTTGAACCTCTGGGGTTGAGGGAAAGGTGTCAATGGTGGAGACTTAGTAAGGATCTAGAAGCAGATGGTCTCTCCGGGGGTTTGCATGTTCTGGTGACCCCCTAAGAAGCTAATCCACACACATGATTCATCAGCATCAGGCCAGTGAAGGAGGGGTTTGGAGACAGCCACCTCTGAAGACGTAAAAGCATCCCTTTTATGAGATCAGAATAACCGGAAGCCTAAAATACATTGTCAGCTCACTTAGGTTGTGAGATTTAGATGTCTGAAATAGGAAAATTACAAGTTTGCTGGATGTCCTAATTTCAGTATGTGCTGAGGGGATAAGCATCATATGAAAGACTTTTGGGGGGGGGGAAGTGCAGTTTGCTGACCCCAGCATGCTGGGAGTAGACCAGAATTCCAAATCTCACAGGTGTTTGCTTTTGGCCGATATTAAGAATAGTCCTTCCAAACTTTTTTGGGGGTTGTTCCTGCCTTTTGGCTATTGTAAATAGTGTTGCTATTAACATCCATATGAAAGTTTTTATTTACACACCTGTTTTT
>NC_048234.1:18649631-18694883 GCF_002007445.2 Ailuropoda melanoleuca | reverse complement strand
TGTCCTGGCTTAGTTGTGCTGTGTTCTAGATCGCTTAGTAGATTAACGCCTGTGCTGCCTGCTCTTAGAGATCGGCAGGCATAGTGAGAGATCGGGGGTTTTTCCAAATTGGACAGACCGGGTTCTCTTGTTTATCGTTGGAGTGTCCACAGACAACTTACTTAATCTCCGAGTCTTAGTCTCAGCATACTTAAAATAGAAATAATAACATTTGCCTTGGTGGGTTGGTATGAGTGAAACACCATTAACAGAGGCAGTATAAGCCACACAGGAATCAAGAAAGAATTGCCTTTCCTTGCTAAAGTGTGTACAAGAAAGAAACAAGGGGCCTGATAAGAGGAAACACTAGGGGCACCTGTCTGGCTCAATCAGAAGAGCATACAACTCTTGATCTCGGGGTGTGGGTTTGAGCCCCACCTTGGGTGTAGAGATTACTAAAAAAAATAAAAGAAACTTAAGAAAACACTAAACATTTACAGGTTTGAAGGAAATCCTGGCTTTAGTCAGGATTCACGTGAACAGGGGTGGGTGACCAGTGTCTTCGTGCAGGAAGGCTTACTCTGGGCGACCTGCAGGACTGTGCACACAATGGGGTTGGCTCCCCTCACCTCCGCGTCAGTATCAGGCGTTCCTGGGGGTGCACACCCTGGGCGGGGGAGGGAGGGAGGTTAGCAGAAGGGAACGTAGAAGGGTAAACATCTTTGGAATGTTTCTATAATAATGGACACTTTACTTTGCAATGTGCCCTTGGTGACTGGGTTCTCCCATCTTTGGAGAATAAAGGCAGGCATGAGGAATAGCAGTTTTTCAGGAGACAGAAGNAATAAAGGCAGGCATGAGGAATAGCAGTTTTTCAGGAGACAGAAGGCTCCCATTTTTTCCCCCCTTTTATCTCACTTGAACAGAGATTTCTCCCTCAGGAACATACAGAGTAAAAAGACCCCCCATCCAGGACAAGAGCCTGAGGAGATGCAGTGAATGTTATGGGACAATGACGGGTCTCAGGNTTATGGGATAATGACGGGTCTCAGAGCTCCCAGGAGAAGTTTCGCCTACAGCTGCCACATTGCCAAGCACTTCTCTTGCTCCAAAACTTGGAGCAGCTCTAGCCTCCTTCACTGCAGCTTCTCAGGCTCTTGTCCTGGGAACTGTGACTGGAGCAAGGGCCACGGCAGCCTGCTCCCCGGTGAGCTAGAGACAGAGTCTTCACCAGGTGGGGTCGCCTCACGAAGTCACCTTTATTTGTACAAACAAGGACATCATGGGAATAATTTTCAAAGCCGTGACTCCCCAAACACGGGAAAGCAGGCTCCTTTTATTGGGGTTCGGGATGAATATCCAGGAGGGGATTTTAACATGATAATGAGGCTGAGGGAACTGTTGGTCAGTTCTGGCACTTCCTGATTCATCTGAGTTAGGGGTCTTCCTCAAACATTTTTCTATTCTAGCTGTTCATTCTTTTCTAAAAGGTAACATTGAAATCTAGGCAGAACTTTCTACTAGAAATTTTCTAGTTCGAGGGGTCAGGCCGGTGACAGAACCGGGTCCTTGGTCTGTTGACTGGGGGGCCCGGCCTGTGTCATCATACCTTTTCATTGGTCCTTCTTCCATAGTTTAACAAGCAGAACGCACCCAAAACAACATGTACGTAGAAAAATATGCACCATCGGAAGTTAATTCCAAGGCGTCATTGTCATCCCGCTGTATCTTAGGGAGGTATTTTAGACTTTTCTAGGTGCTGGTAACTGCTGCCTTATTCTTTGATGATGGGTTGGGGCCATGGTTTCTGTTTGTTGCTGAGTCCATTGCATATTCTGAGCCGCTACTCTCCATGTGAGCTAGAGCACTGACAGGAAGGTTCAAGAAGGTATGTGACTCTTGCAGTGAGATGCTGGACACAACTTGTTCAAGGCCATGTTCTACCCAGGAACTCCCAGACCCAGTGAGCCCCACCTGGAGGTGAGTTCTTTTTCTTTCCTGAGGATGCCCCTGTGCTCTCTTCTTTTTGTCTTTATAAGAAACTCTACCCTGAAATTGGGAAGATTTCAGTTATGGTTCTGGCCACACACTGGGTGATTTGGACATTGCTTCAGGCCCTGTGTCCTAACCGCTTTACTAGGAAGGACTTAGTCATCATTCCCTAAGGGGTGCCTCTTGGTTATTTGACAACTGGCAAAGGTGATGTGTAAAATTCTTACTTCCTCAGGATAGAATTTCATGTGGGCTACATGATGCCAGGGTCTTGCTTCCCTGAAAGTTGTTCCCTCCAAATTCTCCAGTGGTGGAATCATAATTTACTTTGTTCTCTTCCTAGTACAAGATTTTTCTATATAATGGAGAGTTAAGTACTATTGCTGATCCACTAGTCTCGTACAGTAAGTCATATAAAGGTGGGTCACGTTATAGTTGCTGTTTTTGTTTTACACACTTGGCGATTATTGACTTGATGCCTACCATACAGCAGGCACAATTCTTGGCATCAGGCATACAATAGTGAACAAAGTGGCCCAAGTTTCCTGCTGCCCTCAGAGAGCTTTATGGTAGGTACTACTCCTATTTCATGGAAGAATGAACACAGCTCAGAGAGTTTCTGAGACATATGTCATTACCATTAGGGGTCATCAATGTTTGGATTTAAACCCAAGATTTATCTTAAAGCATTCCATTGATTGGTCTTGGAATGTGCCAGTGATCCAAATTATGGGCATAAACAATCAACTTCCATGGGAGAAAAGTAGTATAAGTATCATTTGAATTAAAAAATAAAGGAAGAACAAATTCTTACTCGAATGTTAGATTTATTCCTGACTTTGATCTTAACTGAAGCAAGTGAAAACTTTGGCACTAATTATCTTTTCTTTCATTATGGTACGAATACTGGAAAAATGGAAGGAAATCTATTTTAGAGGCTCTGCCAAGTAATGGAAGTGATGGGGACAACAGGCAAGCTCATGTCAGCCAGGGGGTGTCATCGAGTCACGGGAGAGTCTCGCTCACCACTCAGGAATGAGTTGCTGAACCTCACAGGAAGCAGGTGTTGTGGAAACACCCTGCAGAGGAATTCAAAATGCTGTCATATCTGTCTAATATGATAGAATTTTCTGAGGCCCAGAAAAATAAAATTAATGGGAGAAAAGTTATTCCCCCCCCCCAGGCATTTGGGAGAAACCAGAAAGTATTTCTTTGGATGTAGCAGTTGAAATAGGTCACTAGCTGCTTAGCGGGGACATAATGTTGTGAATACCATGCTCTCTGTCCTTCACAGCCCCTGCTTTTCTAGAATAGAGATGGACTATGATTAATTGATAATTAGGCCAGGGTTTTTCCTGTCTTGGTAATTAATGTCCTGTCTCCTTGCGAGGCTATTTGAAACAGTACCCTGTTCCTACATCTGAGGACCTGGAATAGCATGGGAAGGCTTTCTGACAAGNAAAAAAAAAAAAAAAAAAAAAAAAAAAAGTTATAATAACCATAAGCTTATAATATTAACAGGGATTTGATATATTTTTTTTTATTATTTCTGCTTTGGTCAGTACAATGTTTTAGTCTTTGACGGGAGGGAGCTCCAGTTTTCAAGGTGAAAACAGAATACATTTCACCAAAAAAACAAAGAGATAAGGAGAAGATCATATACTTTGCTTTGGCAGCTGGCAAAAATCAATTCTACGTCAACAATGCTTTAAAAACATTCCTTTTTTGAAAATAAGGTCTAAAGCCATGTTGAAGTTTCATAGCAGCAATCTGAAAAAACTACTAAAGAAGGCAAAATTGTAATTTTTTAAATATTTCATTTTCCATCATAAAATCTCATTTCTGCTTGACAGTAAATAATTTCGTCAATTCCAGATTTCTCAATTCATTGAGGAAATTTCCGACAGTGCAAAGTTTCTCAAGTTCATTGTGCGACTGTTGTGTGGGGAGCTGGTGAGGGGTGGAAAGGAGCCACACCAGTCCGTGCCTTTGGTACCATAATACCATGTCTCGACATTGTGATACCATTTTCCCACATTATCCTGTGGCACAAAGATGTCCAGTTCACCTTGGGCTGGTCAGTGTGGGCGTTCTCTCAGGTCCCCCTGAGTCTTCTGGAATTGGTGTCTACTTCAGATTATTATTTGTCTTACAAGTCATTGCTTCTGTCATGCCAAGAGCATTGCATTTTTGGGCCTGCCTGCTTTTCACCTTCCCCAAATGGCAGTTCTGTGTTTCATCCTTTTCTTTCTTTCTTTCTTTCTTTCTTTCTTTCTTTCTTTCTTTCTTTCTTTCTGATTTTATTTATTTATTTATTTATTTGAGAGAGAGAGAGAAAGACAGAGAGCGCAAGCATGAGCGGGAGGAGGAGCAGAGGCAGAGGGAGAGAGAGAATCTTAAGCAGACTCTGGGCTGAGCACTGAGACTAATGCGGGGCTTGATCCCATGACCCTGAGATTATGACCCTAGATGAAACCAAGAATCAAACGCTCAACCAACTGAGCCATCCAGGCACCCCTTTTGTATTTCATTTGAGGGGTGAGCGTGAATGGAGAAGGAAACAGGCATTGACTTGGAGCTCATTACTCTTCCAACATCCACAAGGCAGAATGCCCTGGGCCATATTGTTGATCCATGGAAACCTCCATAAAACGCCCCAGCAGCTGCCTCACAGGGTAGAGGTCAACCGAGGTGACCCTGGAGGAAAGGAGTGGGCTTCCGAGGTGCTCAGACATGGCTGCTGCCTCTTTCCTTCTCATACAGTTATCTATCAGGGGAACAGGGGCCAAAGCTCAGGTGGAATCTTGGGGTTAGGTTGATCCTGATGTCTTCTCCCTTCATAAACTGTATCTCATGGTCTCTCTGCAGCACAGATTCATGAAATGCTTCAAGTTATCAGGAAAAAAGGCAGCTAGGAAAATGCAGGATCATTAATGTGACAACAATGCCACCTCAGTTCCATTCCACCTGTACCCCACAAATCTCTTCTTCTCTTGTCTTCTCCAGGGCGTGGTTTGTGCCAGGTGCTGAGTGATGACTACAAGACGCCAGAACTAAATGATATCCCAGTGAAGATAGAGACAATTTCATTGGTACAGAGTACTTCTAAAGAATGAAATAGCGGATAAACATTCTTTGTGGAAATATTTTTGCTTAAACTAATGTATTGGAGGAAAATCTTTGTAACCTTGAATAAACTATGATTTTGGTTGCTGGTGCTAATACCACAATCCTCCGTACCATATGGCTCAGCCTTTGGAAGGGCAAAACAAGGAAATAGCTGAATCAAGGGTGGAAATGGTAGAATTGATTGAAATTCAGTCTGACTCTAGTTGTGATTGCTCTGGCTGTAGGGCTGTGGGTGGTGGGGGAGCTGCCCACAGTTCCCCGGGAATGGCTGCTAGGAAGGCGGGTGGTGCACATCCTATATGGTGAAGAATCCATCTACCCTTTACCACATTTTAGAGAATGACTGTATTCTGGCAACTACATGGAAACCGCTTCCAATCTGTGTTTTTTATTTGATGGATTGATGCCATGTTGACATTTCACTTATAAGACTACGAAAGTCATCTTAGAATAAATTCTTTCACTTCAGGACTTTTTCCATGCAGAAAAGGTTTTGCTTAATGGAAAGCAGAGGAGTAAGCGTGGGATGGCGCATCTGCTTCCTGGAATTGCCTCTGAGCCTGCCAGGTTAGGAAGACGAACATCTAAGGGATAGGACACCGTTTGTGGAAAATTCCACAGGAGTCCCAGGCAAAGCCGCCTCCTTTTTAGTATGCACACAAGGTTTGCTTTAAGCATCCCACCTGTGGGTGACGAGCAAATTTACTGCCCTTTAAAAAAAATAATGGCAGGTGCGAATCCCCTCATGCTTTCCAGATGGAGACGCTGATTGAAGGAGACGGTTGCTATCTCCATTCCTAACACCCCTACCCTAACTACATACACACAATGCAGGGGTGATGTTTTTGGATTGCTTTAAGGTGCCAGAAGGTGAGGGTGTGGAGAAAAGGGAACACTTGTAAACTGTTGGTGGGAGTGTAAATGGGTACAGTCACTGTTGAAAACAGTATGGAGTTTCCTTGAAACTTCAAAAATAGAACTACCATATGGTCCAACCAAAGACTGAAGGAGATGAAAATCTGGGACACTGAAGCAGGATAATTCAGCAGTGATCGGAAAATGCCCCTATTTCTCAATATTCGCATGGTTAATGTTCTGAGCTTCTTTTAAATATCCCAAATGGTTGTTGTTGTAAGACATTTAATTCAGGTCTAAAAAAAAAAAAAAAAAAAAGACCATGTTCATCAACGCTTCTATCTGAGCACTGACTACCACATCTTGTGTTGTCAGAAGGAAAGGCCTCTGAATGGCACTACAGCCTCCGAAATTGGTGTGATCCTGTTTCTGGATGGATGAGGGCATGCTGAAATGGGAGTCCATGATCCCCACAAAGCAGACGACTGTGCCTATGTACAGTGCTCGGTGGAGATGACCAGATAGCTAACAAAGGGCTCAGGCATTGCTTCCATTTTTTTCCCAGTAGGTAGAATGTTTATAGGATACATATACAAAAAATTAACTCAGAATTTGAATCATCCCTAGAATTTGTTGGGCAGCAACCAAGTTCCATGTTCATCCTAAATTGTCAATAAAACTGACTTGCATGCGGGATTGCTGAGAATACGAAAAGATCATGAAAAGCAGAATGTACTGTGACTTTGGTGAATGTGAAAGCAGTGGAACAAAGCATCGACTAAGGAAGAAGTTATGGGACAGATGAGTCATCTGGGTGCAAAATGATGGCAGTCAGTCAGTCCAGGGGTGTTGGAGGAGAATAGAGGGGGCAGGGCAAGACAGGTAGGAACCACTTCTTCCTCTGTATTGCTAGGACTTGTTGCTCACTTCAGCCCTTCCCCCACCACACGTCTGGCACTTCTGTTCTACTCGAATTCAAACTCCAAATTTAATGGCCCCAAAGTTGAGCTTTTCACCTGTATTTAATTCCGGACTTAGAGCAGGCTGTTATTTTGACTCAAGCTGATAACCAATGGCTTGTCAATTTACATGTTAAAGAGTGTCTTATAGGACTGTACTATCTAAGATTCCAAAGAGGGAGGAATTTTGTTCTTTAAAATTATTCTAGAACACTGCAGCATTTGAAAAAAAAAAGAGTATATGTGTTTGTTTGTTTTTCTAATTCTACATGCGTAGAATTTAAGAATTTTCAAATGAAAAATAAGATTAGTGGTGTCTTTTAACTGTTCAGTGTTCTGCTCTGAGTTCTGTGAATTGATACAAAATGACACAAGACAATGCACTTCTGTCCAGGCCCAAGGATGTCACTCTTAAGGAATCTAATATCATGTATTTCCCGGCAGCATCTCAGTTCATGGTGAAGCATGTCTGGAACACAAAGGACTAGGGATTGCAATTATTAGAGTAATTAGCCTTTTTTCCCCGATCACTGCTTGCCCAGTGGTGGCATGCAGTGGCCCTGCCTGGTGCACTTTGTGTCTCCTTTCCCTGCTGTCTCTTCTATGGAGTGGAGGAGAATCACAGCAAGCCAGTGATGGTCTTTGCTAAAGTCAAGATGGGGCCCTCGGGCAGCCCATTTCCTTATACAGAGCCCTCTCCCTCAAAAAGAAACTGGATGAAGTAGCCAAAAATATTTTCCTCATGTTTCTCGAGCTTGCTTCTAACTGTGGAGTCTGCTCATTTTCAACCTCGAGTCGAAACACAGTAGTTTGTTTCTATATCATTACAGTGAAGATACTGAATATTCTTTATCTCCCCCTACACCTGGGATGACATTAACAAGACTAGAATACTAGAATTTATTGAGCCATTTTTATTCCTACTAATAGCCTAGCAATTCCAATCAGCCTGGAAGACGCTGGTTACTTTCAGCATTAAACTTATGTTACTTTCAAGTCAAGGCGGGAGCATCACATGATGGGAGGAAAAGAGAAAATTAGGGCAGAGTCGGAATAGGAAAAGAGGCCAAGATGAAACGGAACAGCTTTACAAATGAGAATATTTGAGCTATATATAATAGGGGACATTTGTACTCATGGTTCATAATAATCACAATATTTTCAAGGACATTTCTGTTGCCCCAATAAGCATGGTTCACATTTTACTTGGTTTTAATGCAGCATTTATTAGGATGTTTTCAGATTTTCTAAACCCCAAGTTTAAAAATTATTTTTGGACCTCTGTACACACACTCCATAGTGTGGTTGGGTGTGTGTGTGTAGCGTGTGTGTGTATGAGTGTAGGTATGTGTGCTTGTATGTCGGTTTGCGTATGCAAGCATGGGTGTCTGCGTGTAAGTCGGTGTGTATATGTGTAAATGTGTGCATGTATGTAAGTGCGGGCACATGTGTACGTGGGTGTGTCTGTGTGTACATGTGTTTACGCATGTGTATGTTTATGTTCTGTGTTTATATGTGTATTTTCCTGTGCATGTATGCACATGTGAGTGTATATGTGTAAGTGGGTGTTTGCATGTGCATATGTGTGTGTCTGTAACTCTTTGTGACAAATGTGACGACAGCTCTTACAGGAGCAAAGTTTTCATGTTTATGTTTTCAGAACACTATAACCTTGACTTCCTGAACCATGTTGACTGGCAGAAATAAAGTTGCATAGCAAACGCTCTGATTTGTACGTTGGACTAACAACATTCTATTTGTTGACAGCTTCTATTGAATTAAATGTCATTGTTTTCTTGTTCTTCTATCGGTTAGGTGGCTTCAGAAAAGCACATTTTCGTTCTAGAAACCATACTAATTTGAACAGCATTATAGCTCAGGTTTGGAAAATATAATAAATACTTCATACTTGCGAGCTTTATTGATATGCTGAATTTATGGTTTCATTTACTTCTTTTGTTGCTGTTGTTGGAGTCCTTATGTTAAGTGACACGATTACTAGGGATAGTTAAAGAGTTTTTATGCCATAGCTGCTGAAACTGGAACCAGGGGAAAATGCCCTGGACAGAGGTTGTGAGCTAAGAGAATGTCTCCGGTACTGTGATGCCTGCTGATGAGTGTTAGAGGAATGGATTATATTGCTTGCTCTACGACTGGTTATTTTGAGTGGGTGAAACATTCTAATTCATATTTATAAACCCAGATGAATGAGTTGCATCTTAATTTTTCCATAATTAATTGATTCTAAAATATACATTGTACAGTACCTAGTTTTGTGAGCCCNCTTTGTGACAAATGTGACGACAGCTCTTACAGGAGCAAAGTTTTCATGTTTATGTTTTCAGAACACTATAACCTTGACTTCCTGAACCATGTTGACTGGCAGAAATAAAGTTGCATAGCAAACGCTCTGATTTGTACGTTGGACTAACAACATTCTATTTGTTGACAGCTTCTATTGAATTAAATGTCATTGTTTTCTTGTTCTTCTATCGGTTAGGTGGCTTCAGAAAAGCACATTTTCGTTCTAGAAACCATACTAATTTGAACAGCATTATAGTTCAGGTTTGGAAAATATAATAAATACTTCATACTTGCAAGCTTTATTGTTATGCTGAATTTATGGTTTCATTTACTTCTTTTGTTGTTCTTGTTGGAGTCTTTATGTTAAGTGACACGATTACTAGGGATAGTTAAAGAGTTTTTATGCCATAGCTGCTGAAACTGGAACCAGGGGAAAATGCCCTGGACAGAGGTTGTGAGCTAAGAGAATGTCTCCGGTACTGTGATGCCTGCTGATGAGTGTTAGAGGAATGGATTATATTGCTTGCTCTACGACTGGTTGAGTGGGTGAAACATTCTAATTCATATTTATAAACCCAGATGAATGAGTTGCATCTTAATTTTTCCATAATTAATTGATTCTAAAATATACATTGTACAGTACCTAGTTTTGTGAGCCCCATGTACGATTGTGGGGGTTCTTTTTTCAGATCCAGACTATGTCCCTTGGTAGAAGGCTTATGGAGTATAACGAGAAAAATTGAGCAAATACCACTGGATTTATTTATGCNATAAAGTTGCATAGCAAACGCTCTGATTTGTACGTTGGACTAACAACATTCTATTTGTTGACAGCTTCTATTGAATTAAATGTCATTGTTTTCTTGTTCTTCTATCGGTTAGGTGGCTTCAGAAAAGCACATTTTCGTTCTAGAAACCATACTAATTTGAACAGCATTATAGTTCAGGTTTGGAAAATATAATAAATACTTCATACTTGCAAGCTTTATTGTTATGCTGAATTTATGGTTTCATTTACTTCTTTTGTTGTTCTTGTTGGAGTCTTTATGTTAAGTGACACGATTACTAGGGATAGTTAAAGAGTTTTTATGCCATAGCTGCTGAAACTGGAACCAGGGGAAAATGCCCTGGACAGAGGTTGTGAGCTAAGAGAATGTCTCCGGTACTGTGATGCCTGCTGATGAGTGTTAGAGGAATGGATTATATTGCTTGCTCTACGACTGGTTATTTTGAGTGGGTGAAACATTCTAATTCATATTTATAAACCCAGATGAATGAGTTGCATCTTAATTTTTCCATAATTAATTGATTCTAAAATATACATTGTACAGTACCTAGTTTTGTGAGCCCCATGTACGATTGTGGGGGTTCTTTTTTCAGATCCAGACTATGTCCCTTGGTAGAAGGCTTATGGAGTATAATGAGAAAAATTGAGAAAATACCACTGGATTTATTTATGTTCTAGTCTTTCTAAGAACTAACTTAGAGCAGCGTTAAAACTGTATGTGTGTTTTCTCCTTCATTGATTTCTGCTCTTATTTCTATTAATTTTTCCTTCTTTCTTCTTTTGGCTTCGCTCTTCTCTTTCGTGCTTACTCAGATGGATTAATGTAATCTACTCTGTTAACAGTCTAAAAAAAGAAAAGCTAGATAATTATATCAACTGATGCAGGACAACCATTTGACAATAATCAACAGCTAATCTTGCAAAAACTAGGAATACAAAGTAACATCTTCAAGCTGATAAAGAACATCTACAAAAAGACCTGCAGATAACATCATACTTTTTTTTTATACTTTTTAAAAAATTTTTTTTTAAAGATTTTATTTTTTTATTTGACTGAGATAGAGACAGCCGGTGAGAGAGGGAACACAAGCAGGGGAAGTGGGAGAGGAAGAAGCAGGCTCATAGCAGGGGAGCCTGATGTGGGGCTCGATCCCACAACGCCGGGATCACGCCCTGAGCAGAAGGCAGACGCCCAAACGCTATGCCACCCAGGCGCCCCTAGATAACATACTTAATGGTGTTGATGGTGAAAGACTGAATATTTTCTNGGAGGAGCCTGATGTGGGGCTCGATCCCACAACGCCGGGATCACGCCCTGAGCCGAAGGCAGACGCCCAAACGCTATGCCACCCAGGCGCCCCCAGATAACATACTTAATGGTGTTGATGGTGAAAGACTGAATATTTTCTCCACCAGCTCAGAAACAGGCGATGTCTGTCCTTACTCCTCCCGAAGGGACTCCGAGCGAGACTGTGAATTCCACTATTGTGTTACTCAGCACACAATGAGATCTTGTGTTTAATTTTCAGCAATGCCAGTCCTGTGGCTGCGAGAAATAGGAGGTTTTTTTTTTTTTTTCCTCAAGGGATGACACGGAAGCCCTCTGTTCTCAGCCATCACCTGAGAATTAAAAGACCTGAGCTTGTTCTTTTCTCTCTATGAAAATTTAATTATACTAAAAATTATTCATCCCACACCACAGTCATCAACACTGCTTTAATAGTCAAGGGCAGTGGCCACGTGGACTCCCGAAGTGTGTGTGTGTCACTTGGTGCTTTATCACCGTTCTGCACCGATGGTTAGTGTGGCTTGGTTAAATTTTCTGTCCCGTCTGCCATGGATATTAGCATCTTGTCTTGCATGAGGCAGGAGCTCAGCACTGCACCAAGCCTGAAGGCCTGTGCAAGGCTAACTCCTAGATCCCTTCCTTATGGGTCCATCTTCCGGAACTACTCTTGCTATCAAGTTGGGTCCCATCAGGAGACAGAAACCACTGTTTTTTAACCTAGGAAACTATAAAGAAGTATTAAGTTGGTTAGGTGAGTAACTCTAGAAGTGGAAGAACCCTAAAGGGTATTTTAGGGCGTACCAGAGAGGACCCAAGGAAGGACAAACTCGGAAGGGGAATCTGGACTTTGTCGAATAAGGTGTGGTTCCAGACCACTAGGTGGCAGAGAAGCTTGCAGGATCACCCCACTAGCGCTGGTCCCTAACCACCGGGAAAGCAGCAATAATTCTGGGGCTCAGGTGAGCTGAAGCTTGTAAGCAGAAGTACAAGAGGGAGTTGGGGCATGACTGTAGGCACTTTTGGAGTCAGGCTGGTGAAGGAGCATACAAGAACCAGGAAGGGAAACCCCTTCCTCTTGCAATGTCTCTTGCGAGCACTCCAGAGCGCTCTATCGCCAAAGCTTACCATCATTCCAGCTGGCAAGAGAAATATTTACTTATTCGTTTCTAGATTTTATGTATTCATTTGACAGAGAGAGAAAGAGAGTGAGAGCGCACAAGCAGGGGAATGGCAGAGGGAGAGGGAGAAGCAGACTCCCCGCTGAGCAAGGAGCCTGACGTGGGGCTCCTGGGATCATGACCCGAGCCAAAAGCTTAACTGACTGAGCCACACAGGCTCCCCAACAAGGGGAATAGTTACAAAACATATTCTTTCGTAGCTGGACCACAACCCACATCTCAGACAAGCCCTGGACAGAGCCCTCCTGGAGAAACTGTCACCTCCTCCTCTACCTGGCCAAGAGTCGACCTCCTCCCCCAGGGGCACAGCTGCAACCCTCTCACATCCTTAAAACCACTTAAAAGGTCCAGCCTAACAGAAAGTCGGGGTGACATCTCTCTTGATGTCTGGCCCCTCTGCTCCCTTGGAGAGTGAATAAGCTATCTTGCTTGTTGCTCTACTCTTCATATAATTCTTTGCAGGCCTTGTCACTGGCCACCCTGTTTTTTTTTTTTTTTTAAGATTTTATTTATTTATGAGGAGGGGAGGGGGCAGAAAGAGAGGGAGAAGAAGGCTCCCCGATGAGCAGGGAGCCTGATGCAGTGCTCGATCCCAGGACCTTGAGATCACGACCTGAGCCGAAGGCAGTCGTTTAACTGACTGGGTCACCCAGGTGCCCCACAACTGTCGTTCTGATTTTTTGGGGGTCTTTTTTTTTTTTTTTAACTTTGTCAGTCTGCTAAGGGTTTGTCAAATTTGTTGGTGTTTTCTAAGAACCAATTATTGGTTTCATTGACTTTTTTTCTATTATTTTATTCCTCTATTTTGTTTATTTCTGCTCTAAACTTTATTATTTCTTTCCATCTGCTAGCTTTGAGTTTAGTTTGCTTTCCTGTATCTAATTCCTTATGTTGTGAAGTTATGTTATTGATTTGGTACCTTGATTCTTTCTTTAATGCAGGCATTTAGAACTATAGATTTCCCTCTGAGCACTTACTCCACCACATCCCTTAAGTTTTGGTAAGTTGTGCTTTCATTTTCATTGATCTATAAATGTTTTCTAATTTCCCTTGTGATGGCTTCTCTAGGAGTGTGTTGTTGAGTTTCCACACACTTGTGACTTTTCCTGTTTTTCTTCTGTTATGTATTTTGACCTTCATCCTGTTGTGGTTGGAGGGGATACTTTGTATAATATCTACCTTTAAAATCTGTTGAGACTTGATTTATGGTTTAACATGTGATCTGTCCCGTGGAATGTCCCATGTACACTTAAAGAGAACCTCTCTTCTGCTATTGTTGGGTAGACTGTTCTGTATATCTTTTTTATATCTAGTTGATTTATTACGTTGCTCAAGTCCTTTACTTCCTTAATTTTTCTTATGTCTGACTGATCAGTCAGTTATTGAAAGTGGGGCATTGAAGTTGCCAATCATTATTGTAAAACTTTATATTCTCTCTTCCATTCTATTAATTTTTTTGCTTCATGTATTTTGAGGTTTTGTTATCAGGTGCATAAATGTTTATAACTTTTATTTTCCTTGAAATATTTTACCTTTTTTAAATGCACAATGTATTCCTTTGTCTCTTTTAAACTTTCTAGAATGAAAGTCTATTTTGTTTGATATTAGCAGAGCCACTGTACCTCTATTTTGGTCACTGTTTGTATGGAATATATTTTTCCATCCTTTCACTTTCAATCTATTTTTGTCTTAGAAATCATGTGAGTCTCTGGTAGATGGCACATGGTTGCATCATGTGTTTTTATACATTTTGCCAATCTCTAATTTTTTGATTGGAGAGTTTAATCTATTTACACTTAAAGTAATCAATTATAAGGAGAGACTTACCTCTGTCATTTTCCAACAAACAAATATGTTTTCCACATGCCTGTAGTTTTTTTGTTCCTCATTTTTCTCCATTACTGTCTTCTTTTTGGTTGTTTTTTTTTTTTTTGCGGTGAAATGTTTTGATTCTCTTCTCAATTCATTATACGTATATTGTATAGATAGTTTCTTGGTAGTTACCATGAGTGTTACATTTAATATCCTAGAAGTTTTAATAATCTAATTTGAATTGATGCCAACTTACCTTCAATAGCACACAAAAACTCCTCTCCTATATGGCTCCACCCTCGCTTTCTGTCACTATAGCCGGAGATTACATCTTTGTATATTGTGTGCCACTTAATATAAATTAATGATTATTTTCTATGCACTTGTCTTTTCAATCCTGAAGAAAATAGAAAGTTGGGTTATATTATAATCCAAAATTACAATAATAATTGCTTTTGCAATTGCCCGTGTATTACCTTTACCCTCCTTCTTTATATGGCCTCCAGTTACTATGTTCCTTTCTTTTCAACCTGAGGGACTATTTTTAGCATTTCTAGCAGGGAAGGTATAGTGATAAAGAACTCCCTCGCTTTTTAAAATTTGAGGGTGCCATTTCTTCATAATTTTTGAAGGACAATATTGCTAGGTATAAAGTTGTCTATTGACAGTTTTGTTTGTTTGTCCTTGTTTTTTCTTCCTTCAAGCATATTGTGTAGATCAACCCACTGACTTCTGCTATCCAAGGTTTCTGATGAGAAATTGACTGATAATCTTATTGGGGATCTCTTGTATGTGATGAGTCACTTCTTCCCTGCTGCTTTTAAGATTCTCGCTTTGGGTTTATCTTTCAACATTTTGTTTACAATGTGTCTCTGGGCGAGTATCCTTAATTTATCCTACTTAGAGCCTGTCGAACCTCTTGAATGTGTAGATTAATTTACTGCAATTTCAATCCTTTAAATTTGGGAAGTTTTTTTTTTTTTAAAGATTTTACTTATTTATTCAACAGAGATAGAGACAGCAGCGAGAGAGGGAACACAAGCAGGGGGAGTGGGAGAGGAAGAAGCAGGCTCATAGTGTAGGAGCCTGATGTTGGGCTCGATCCCACAATGCCAGGATCACGCCCTGAGCCGAAGGCAGACGCTTAACCGCTATGCCACCCAGGCACCCCCTAAATTTGGGAAGTTGTTTGGCATTATTTCTTCAAATATATTTTTTGCCTCCCCAAGAGATTTTTATTTATTTATTTGAGTGGGAAAGAGAGAGAGAAAGAAAGAGAACAAGCACAAGCAGGGAGGGAAGGCAGAGGGAGAGAGAGAAGCAGACTTCCTGCTCAGCCGGGAGCCCAACAAAGGGCTCAATCCCAAGACCCCAATATTATGACCTGAGCCAAAGGCAGACACTTAACCTACTGAGCCACCCGGGTGCCCCTCTTCCCCTTTCTATCCCATTTCTCCTGCTGGCATTCCCACAATGCCTATGTTGGTCCACTTTATAGTGTTTTACAGGTCCCTTAGGCTCTGTTCACTTTTTTTTTCATTCTTTTTTCTTTCTGTTTTTCAGACATGATAACTTCAGTTGTTTTCCTTAAGCTCACTAATTCTTTTTTTCTTCGTGCACAAATCTGCTTTTGAATTCCTTTGATGTATTTTTCATTTCAGTTATTATACTTTTCAGCTTTAGAACTTCTTTTTGGATCTTTTTAAAAATAAATTTATCTTTTTATTGATATTGTTTTTCCACATATTATTTTCCTGTCTTTGACTATGTCTTCCTTTATCTCTTTGAGCATCTTTAAGGCAGTTGTTGTAAAGTCTTTGTCCAATAAGCCCAACACTTGGACTTGCTCAGGTACATCTTCTTTTCTTTTTTTTTTTTTATTATGTTGTGTTAGTCACCATACAGTAGATCATTAGTTTTTGATGTAGTGTTCCATGATTCATTGTTTGCGTATAACACCCATTGCTCCATGAAATATGTGCCCTCCTTGATACCCTTCACTGGACTAGCCCATTGTCCCACCCCCCTCCCCTCTAAAACCCTCAGTTTGTTTCCCAGAATCCATAGTCTCTCTTGGTTCATTTCCCCCTCTGTTTACTCCACCCCCTTCATTTTTCCCTTCCTTCCCCTAACGATCTCCCTGCTATTCCTTATGTTCCACAAATGAGCAAAACCGTATCATAATTGTCTTTCTCTGCTTGACTTATTCCACTTAGCATAATCTCCTCCAGTCCTATCCATGTTGATGCAAATGTTGGATAATCATTCTTTCTGATGGGTGAGTAATATTCCATTTTATATATGGACCACATCTTCTTTATCCATTTGTCTGTTGAAGGGCATCTCAGGTCCTTCCGTAGTTTGGCTATTGTGGACAATGCTGCTATGAAGATTGGGGTACATATGGCCCTTCTTTTCACTATGCCTGTATCTTTGGGGTAAATACCCAGTAGTGCAATTGCTGGGTCATAGGGTAGCTCTATTTTTAACTTTTTGAGGAACCTCCACACTGTTTTCCAAAGTGGCTATACCAACTTGCATTCCCAAAAAGAGTGTAAGAGGGTTTCCTTTTCTCCACATCCTCACCAACTTTTGTTGTTTCTTGCCTTGTCCATTTTTGCCATTCTAACTGGTATAAAGTGGTATCTCAAAGTGGTTTTGATTTGAATTTCCCTGATGGGTAATGATGTTGAACATTTTTTCATGTGTCTGTTAGCCATTTGTATGTCTTCATTGGAAAAGTGTCTGTTCATCTTCTGCCTGTTTTTTGATTTGATTATTTGTTTCTTGGGTATTGAGTTTGAGAAGTTCTTTATATATTTTGGATAGCAGCCTTTTACCTGTAGCATCACTTGCAAATATCTTCTCCCATTCCATGAGTTGCCTCTTTGTTTTGTTGAATGTTTCCTTTGCTGTGTGGAAGCTTTTTATCTTGATGAAGTCCCAAAAGTTCATTTTTGCTTTTGTTTCCCTTGCCTTTGGAGACGTGTCATGAAAGAAGTTGCTGTGCCTGATGTGGAAGAGGTTACTGCCTACGTTCTCCTCCAGGATTTTGATGGATTCCTGTCTCACATCGAGGTCTTTCATCCATTTGGAGTTGATCTTTGTGTATGGTGTGAGAGAGTGGTCAAGTTTCATTCTTCTGTATATAGCTGTCCAATTTTCCCAGCACCATTTATTGAAGAGACTGTCTTTTTGCCATTGGATATTTTTCTTGCTTTGTCAAAGATTAGTTGACCATAGAGTTGAGGGTCCATTTCTGGGTTCTCTACCCTGTTCCATTGGTCTATGTGTCTGTTTTTGTGCCAATACTATGCTGTCTTGATGATCACAGCTTTGTAGTATAGCTTGAAATCAGGCAACATGATGCCCCTAGCTTTGTTTTTCCTTTTCAACATTTCCTTGGCAATTTGGGGTCTTTTCTGATTCCACACAAATTTTAGGATTGTTCGTTCCAACACTTTCAAAAATGTCGTTAGCATTTTGATCAGGATTGTAGTGTAGATTGCTCTGGGCAGCATAGACATTTAAACTATGTTTATTCTCCTGATCCATGAGCATGGAATGTTTTTCCATTTTTTTGTGTCTTCTTCAATGTCTTTCTTTAGTGTTCTGTAGTTTCTAGAGTATAGATCCTTTATCTCTCTGGTTAAGTTTATTCCGAGATATCTTATGGTTTTTGGTGCTATTATAAATGGAATAGATTCCCTAATTTCTCTTCCTTCATTCTCATTGTTAGTGTATAGAAATGCAACTGATTTCTGTGCATTGATTTTGTATCCTGCCACGTTACTGAATTGTTGTATGAGTTTTAGTAATTTGGGGATGGAGTCTTTTGGGTTTTCTGCATAAAGTATCATGTCATCTGTGAAGAGAGAGAGTTTGACTTCTTCTTTGCTGATTTTATTCTTTTATTCTTTTTTGTTGTCTGATTGCTGTTGCTAGTACTTCTGGTGCTATGTTGAAGAATAATGGTGAGAGTGGGCAACCTTGTCATGTTCCTGATCTTAAGGGAAAGGCTCTCAGCTTTTCCCCGTTGAGAATGATATTCACTGTAGGTTTTTCATAGATGGTTTTTATGAAATTGAGTAATATACCCTCTATCCCTACACTCTGAAGGGTTTTAATCAGGAAAGATTGCTGTATTTTGTCAAATGCTTTTCCTGCATCAATTCAGAGGATCATATGATTCTTGTCTCTTCTTTTATTAATGTGTTCTATCAAACTGATTGATTTATGAATGTTGAACTACCCTTGCATCCCAGGGATGAATCCCACTTGGTCGTGATGGATAATCATTTTAATGTACTTTGGGATCCTATTAGCTAGGATCTTGTTGAGAATTTTTCCATCCATATTCATCAGGGATACTGGTCTGTAATTCTCCTTTTTGAGGGGGTCTTTGCCTGGTTTTGGGATCAAGGTAATGCTGGCCTAATAGAATGAGTTTGGAAGTTTTCCTTCTGTTCCTATTTTTTGAAACAGCTTCAGGAGAATAGGTATTATTTCTTCTTTGAATGTTTGGTAGAATTCCCCAGGGAATCCATCAGGCCCTGGACTCTTGTTTTTTGGGAGGTTTTTGATCACTGCTTCAATCTCTTCACTGGTTATTGGTCTATTTAGATTGTCGATTTCTTCCTGTTTCAGTCTTGGTAGTTTATAAGTTTCCAGGAAGGCATCCATTTTTTCCAGGTTGCTTAATTTATTGGCATATAGTTGTTGATAATAGTTTTAATGTTTCTATTTCCTTGGTGTTAGTCGTGATCTCTCCCTTTCCATTCATAATTTTATTAATTTGGGTCCTTTCTCTATTCTTTTGAATAAGTCTGGCCAGTAGCTTACCTATATTATTAATTCTTTCAAAGAATAAGCTTCTAGTTTTGTTGATCTGCTCTACTGTATTTATGGTTTCTAATTCATTGATCTCTGCTCTAATCTTAATCAGTTGTCTTTTTGTGCATGTCTTAAGCCTGTTCTTTTGTTCCATCTCCAGCTATTTAAGGTGTGAGTATAAAGACTGCATTTTAGAATTTTCTACTCTTTTGAGTGAGCCTTGGATGGCTATGTATTTCCCCCTTAGGATGGCCTTTGCAGTGTCCCATAGGTTTTGGACTGATGTGTTTTCGTTCTCATTGGTTTCCATAAATTGCTTAAGTTCTTCTTTAATTTGCTGGTTTATCGAAACATTCTTTTAGCAGGATGGTCCTTAGTTTCCAAATGTTTGAGTTTCTTCCAAATTTTTCTTTGTGATTGAGTTCCAATGTCTGAGAATATGCAGGGAATAATCACAATCTTTTGGTATTGGTTGAGGCCTGTTTTGTGACCCAGTATATGGTCTATTCTGGGGAAAGTTCCATGTGCATTTGAAAAGAATGAGTATTCTGTTGTTTTAGGGTGGAGTGTTCTGTATATATCTATGAGGTCCATCTGGTCCATTGTGTCATTCAAAGCTCTTGTTTCTTTGTTGATTTTCTGCTTAGGTTATCTGTCTATTGCTGAGAGTGGCATGCTGAGGTCCCCTACTATTAATGTATTGTTATCTATGTGTCTCTTTATTCTGGTTAACAGTTGGCTTATGTAGTTGGCTGCTCCCCTATTGGGGGCATAGATATTTATAATTGTTAGATCCTCTTGTTGGATACACCCTTTAGGAATGATATAGTGTCCTTCTGTATCTCTAACTACAGTTTTAGCTTGAAATCTAATCTGTCTGATATGAGAATTGCTACTTGAGCTTTCTTTTGAGGTCCTTTGGCATGAAAAATGGTTCTCTATCCCTTCACTTTCAGTCTGGATGTATCTTTAGGTTCAAAGTGAGTCTCTTGTAGACAACATATGGATGGGTTGTGTCTTTTTATCCAATCTGCAACCCTGTGGAGTTTTATGGGAACATTTAGGCTATTCACATTGAGAGTGATTATTGAGAGATATGATTTTAATGTTGTCATGTTGCCTGTGAAGTCCTTGTTTCTATAGATTGTCTCTGTAAATTTCTGCTCTGTATCAGTCTTGGGGTCTTTCTACTTTTATAGAACCTCCCTTAATATTTCTTGTAGGGCTGGCTTGGTGGTCACATATTCTTTCAGTTTCTGCCAGTCTTGGAAACTCCTTGACTCTCCATCCATTCTGAATAACAGCTTTTCTGGATACAGTATCCTTGGCTGCATGTTCTTCTCACTTAATGCTCTGAATATGTCTTGCCAGCCCTTTCTGGCTTGCCAGGTCTCTGTAGACAGGTCTGACGTTATTCTGATGTTCCTCCCTCTGTACATAAGGAATCTCTTCTCCCTCATTGCTTTCAAGAATGTTTCCTTGGATCTAAGATTTGTGAATTGTACTATTGTATGTCATGGTGTTGGTCTGTTCTCATTGATCTTGGGAAGGGTCCTCTCTGCCTCTTGGACACGAATGCTTGTTTCCTTTGCCAGATTAGGGAAGTTCTCAGCTACAATTTGTTCAAATATCTATTCTAGATCTCCTCTCTTTCTCCACCCCCTCGGGGATACTGATGATTCTGAGATTGGAACATTTCATTGAGTCAGTAATCTCCCATAGCTTTTTTTCATGAAATTGGAGTTTTTCCCCATGTTACCTCTCTTTCTTTTCTATCATCTCATCGTCTAACTCACTAATTCGTTCTTCCACCTCGTTTACCCTGGCCATCAGAGCATTCAGTTTAGACTGCATTTCATTCATAGCATTCTTAATTTCTGCCAGACTTGTTCTCATTTCAGCCCTTAGAGATTCTATATTTTTGTTAATATTTCCTCTCAAGCCTATACATCAACTTGATAATTGTTACTCTGAAATCCATTTCTGACATCTTGGTTATGTCCATATCCATTAGTTCTATGGCAGAGGCCACAGTCTCTGTTTCTTTCCTTTGTTGGGGGTTCCTCCTATTTGTCATCCTGGTGAGGTGTGGTTGTGGGGATGTAGAGTCCCAGGACCCAAGAAATGTGCACTTGTTTTATAGGGACCTTAGGGATGTGGGCTTCTTGTTCTTTCTGCCTGCCTCCTGGGGGAGGGGCCTGACGCACTGATACTCAGGCAACCCTGTTTGGGCAGAGTTGCCCTGCCCCCTGTGGGGGTGGGGGATGGGCACAGTGAGAACCAGTGACCGTATCCAAACCTCTGTCTCAGAACAGTGAAGGTGCCGTCTGCCCTTCACCGAGCTCTCCAGGCCACACTGACTCCGTCTCTGTCAGTGCTGCTAAAGCCCCGCAGCGTCCGGGGTTGTGCGCCCCGCAGCCGCTGCCCCAGTCCTCGCTCCCAGGGCCGGCCCGTCTCTACCCTTTGTGCTTGTAACACCGCCAGCCGCCCTGATTCCCGCGCTCGCGTTCCTGAACTCCCGGTTTCAGTCTGGTTTTCCCACGGCTACCTGTCCGCAAGTCCGTCCGCTCCCCAGCGTGGGAGGCTTCTGTCTCCCAGCGCGTGCGCGTGGCGGCTCCCTCCCCCTTGGCGTTTATCTTCTGATATCTGCGCACAGATTCACGGTTCCCAGCTTCGTACCTCGAGGTTCAGCGCCGGAGATGTTCTGTTTGTAGAAATCCAGATGTATCTTCCTGCGTCTCAGGCTGATTTCATGGGTGTTCAGGATGGTCTGGTAGACATCCAGCTCGATTCAGGGGACCGGCTGAAATAGGGTCTCCTCCGCCGCCGCTATCTTTGTGAGCTCTCCTCAGGTACATTTTCTGTTGATTTATTTTGCTTCTCTGAATCAGCTATACTTTCCTGTTTCTTTGTATGCCTTGCTATTTTTTTTTCTTTATTGGGAATTGGAGGTTTGAATCTTACAATGTGGAAACTGGAAATTAGATCCTCCCTTTAACCAGGGTTTGGTGCTCTTTTATGTTGGAAGCTGCCTCTGTGCTGACGTGTCGTTTCTGAGCTGCATCTTTCCTTGGGTAAGCACGGTGGCTTTCTAAATTCCCCTTATGCACAGTTGTTTTAATATAAAAAACAATAGATGTGACTCTTATAAATCTCCTGGAAGCCACTTCTGCTGATGAAAGTTGGATTATTGGTGGCCAGCCTCCCTGTCCACCTCTCATCAATCAGAGCGATAACTTGCAATGAGAATCTAAGACCCTAATATTTGGATGAAAAGATCATGATTGGTGACCCTGGTCCAGTAAACTGCCTCAGAAACATGGGCCGTATTCTTTACAGCTGCCTGATATAGGGTTGGGTAGCTGCCACTACCTTCGTGCCTTAAATAAACAAGTTAACCTGAATTTCCCAGACAAGCTATCCCCTGAATGTTACAAGTTCGCAGAGAAACTACAGAGTTCCAGAGTATTTGCTTCCAATAGTTTCTGCTAGTACAACTGTTGTCCAGCTAGGGAGATGGATGTCTGGGACTTCCAACACCACTGTCTTTTCTGTCTTCACTCCCATGAGGATCGATCTTAACAGCAAAGCATAATTACTTTTGTAACCTTACTGGTTTCCATGCATTGGATATTCTAATTTTCTAATTGGATATTTCTAATTTTTAAGTTTTTCATTAAACTTAAAGTGTCTATAACCTGTTGACTAGCTGGAAAATGCGACTTTAAAGAACCTAGACATTTTGGTTAATCAGAAAATTACATTGCACTAATATCCTAGTCAATCAAGCATCCGTATGTCACTCTAGTAACACTTTGCAGGGTAGCTGAAATAACTTTTCTTTGCCGTTACTGATTGTTGCAGAGTGTGAAATAATTATAAAAGTATAAAGGCCCTTAAGGAGAGCAATTTACCTGTTCTTGGCATGAATATTTAGGAATAGAACCAGTGCCTTCTGGGAATAATCAGCTCAAGTGACTTCAAATTTTTGGAGAGTATCATCATGGCCCCCCCCCAAAAAAAAAAAGAAAAGAAAAAAACTAATTGTAGATAGATTTCAGTGTGAAAAAATTATAAATTTATTTTTTATAGCTCTGAGTTTGGTGATATAATTGTACCTAAGGGCATGGCTTAACAAAGAGGGATTGAGGAAGGAAATGCCATTGACTTCTCAAGCTGTGCACTTCATGGGATATTGTTTTATAATGAAGACCCTAGACAATTATGAAACTTCTGAAAGAAGCTTCCTGTATGTATATGCATGTGTGTCTTCAAAGTTTATACTGGATTAGGATTATAAGACTTGATGGGGTCTAAAAACATTAAAAGGGGATGTGAGGATGTGTGCCAAATAAACAAGGACTGTTAGAATGCTTAATTACGTATTAGTCCCTTTATTAGCAGCATAGGTCTCCAAGAAACCAGCCATCTTGGAAACCTCCTGAGAGCAAACAACCCTGAGCCTGAAATTCAAATTTCTCAGAATGGAAAGTGGTGATCCTCAAGAATTTTAGCATCTTATCGCTAAACTTGCAAAGCTGGGTTATCGCACAGCCCAGCTACTTATCAGATGCCTTATTAGTCTCCTTCCTGGGCCTTGGTCAACTCATCCATGGAATTGGGAAGTTAGACTAGGTATCCCTAAAGTCCATCCTAAATGCACCTCTCCTGGTCTCACATATTTCAATCATTGAGTTAAATGTCCTGCTTCCACAGGTGTTGTTTATATAACATCCTTCTACAGCTGTTGCCAAGCTAGCTCCCTGGAGAGGGCTCCAGGCAGGGTAGAAGAGTCTGGATCATTCCACATGTCTCTCTGAAAGCCAGTGCTTGTCTTCTTGACCCATGTTTTTTAGCAAGTTAGATCTCACTTCCATATGTCACTCCACCTTCTCCAGGTCTTATATTTTCTGCAACCCTTAGGCAGTTCCATTAAGTTCTGAGACAGTGTTTCCAGAATCCTCATCTGTTTGTTTTTCTCTAGAGCTACATCTATTCACGAATGTTCCTATTGTAACTGTCCACCCTCAATGAGGTTATTCAAATAGCCTGATTATTGATCAGTATGTTGGGACTTGCTGTGTTCCTTCAATGGTTAGACATGTTTTTCATATTTAATAATTCTAGTTAGTATGATTTTTTAAATTAAAGTGCATATTTAATCTAGTATTTTCTTTTCTCCCTTAGGCCTCTTAAAGTATTGATGCTGTGTCTTATAATTAATAATTACTTGGGACGGATGAAAAATTTGACGAATTCCTCTGATATTTTTCACTACATTTCTAATAATGTACTAAAAGGTAAATTATGTAAAGTACAACTATCTTGCCATAATCAATACTAAGCAAGAGAGAACGATGTCAATTTAGGTCCTCTGCTCATTTTTAAATCAGATTTTTTGTTATTGAGTTGTATGAATTTTTTAAAAATATATTTTTTTAAGATTTTTTTTAAATTTTTATTTATTTGACAGAGATAGAGACAGCCAGCGAGATAGGGAACACAAGCAGGGGGAGTGGGAGAGGAAGAAGCAGGCTCATATCAGAGGAGCCTGATGTGGGGCTCGATCCCAGAACGCCAGGATCACGCCCTAAGCCGAAGGCAGACGCTTAACTGCTATGCCACCCAGATGGCATAAATATATTTTTGATATTAATTCTTTATAAGATATATGATTTGCAAGTATCTTCTTCATATCATTAGGTTGTTTTTCTTTTTGTTGATGGTTTCCTTTGCTGTACAGAAACTTTTTCATTTGATGTGGTCTCATTTGTTTATTTTGGATTTTGTTGCCCTTGCCTTTGGAGTCAGATCCAAAAAACTACACTAAGAGGATATTACTGCCTATGTTTTATTCTAAGAGTTTTATGGTTTTAGGTTTTACTTTCAAGTCTTTAATACATTTTGAGTTGATTTTTGTATATGGTATAAGATAGTGGCCAAGTTTCTTTGTTTTGTATGTAGCTGTCCAGTTTTACAAACATTTAATAAAGAGACTGTTCTTTCCCCGTTGTATGTCTTTACCTCTTTTGTCATAAATTGACCATATATGTAAGGGTTTATTTCTGGGGTATCTATTCTGTTCTGTTCATCTCTGGGTCTGTTTTTATGCAAGTACCATACTATTGTGATTATTATAGCTTTGTTTCATAATTTGAAAGCATGGAGTGGGATACCTGCAGCTTTGTTCCCCTTTTTCAATATTGCTTTGGCTATTTGGCATGTTTTGAGGCTCTACAAAAATGATTCATTTTAGTTCTGTGAGAAACAGCTTTGGAATTTTGACAGGAATTGCATTGTATCTGGAGATTGCTTTGGGTAGTATGGACATTTTAACAACATTAATTCTCCCAACTCATGAGAATGGAATATCTTTCCATTTATTTGTGCCATCCCCAGTTTCTTTCATCAATGTCTTACTGTTTTCAGTGTGCATGTCTTTGACCTCCTCAATTAAATTTATTCCCAGGTAGTTTATCCTTTTTGATATAATTATAAATGTCTGGTCCTGGACTTTTGCTTGTTGGGAAGTATTGATTACCAATTCAGTCTCCTTACCAATAATCAATTTGTTCAGAGTTTCTGTTTCTTTATGATTCAGTCTTGGAAGGCTGTATGTTTCTGGGAATGTATCCATTTCTTCTAGGTTGTCCAATTTCTTGCCTTCTATTTTTTCTTAGTAGTCTCTTATGATCCTTTGTATTTCTTGTGACATTACTTATGACTTCTCATCTGTTATTTCTATTTTATCTATTTGAACCCTCTCTTCTTCTTGGCTAGTCTTGCTAAAGATTTGTCTATTTTCTTTATCTTTACAAAGAACCAGCTCTTAGTTTTATTGACTTTTTTATATTGCCTTTATAGTCTCTATTTTATTAGTTTCTGCTTTGATCTTTATTATTTCCAACATCTTCTAACTTTGAGCCTTTTTGTTCTTTGTCTTTTTTTCTACTTCCTTTAGCTGTAAAGTTAAATTGCCGTTTGAGATTTTTCTTGATTCTTGAGGTAGGCTTGGGTTGTTATAAACTTCCCTCTTATAACCACTTTTCCTGTACCTGATGAATTTTAATATGTCTCAGTTCTGTTTTTTTTTTAAGTTTTTAAAAAGATTTTATTTATTTATTTGAGAAATAGAGCACGTGTGAGTGCACAAGTGGGGGGAGGGGCAGAGGCAGAGGGAGATGGAGAAGTAGGGAGCCTGATGTGAGGTTCGATCCCAGGACCCCAGGATCATGACCTGAGCCAGAGGCAGACACCTAACTAACTGAGCCACCCAGGTGCCCCTGATATGTCTCATTTCTATTTTCATTTGTCTCTAGATATTTTTTAATTTCTCTTTGATCTCTCCAATCACTGATTGGTTGTTTAGTAGCATGTCATTTAATTTCCCCATACTAGTGGTTTTTCCAGTTTTCTTCTTGTAATTGATTTCTAAGTTCATACCATTGTGGTTGGAAAAGATGCTTGATATGATTTCAGTCTTCTTGAATATATTGAGACTTGTTTTGTGGCCTCGCATGTGATGTATCTTGAAGAATGTTCCATGTGCACCCGAGAAGAGTATGTATTCTGCTCCTTTCAGACCGAAGTTTCTGTCCATGTCTCTTAAGTCCGTCTGGTCTAATGTGTTGTTTAAGGCTGATGCTTCCCTATGTATTTTCTATTTGGATGCTCTATCCATTGATGTAAGTGGGGGTGTGAAATTTGCCTGCTTGTATTGTAGTATATTGTATTTACTCGTGTCCGTTTCTCCCTTTAGGTCTGTTACTATTTGCTTTATATATTGTAGTGCTCTCACATTTTGTGCATGTGTATTTATAAACATTGGATCTTCTTGCTGGATTGACCACTTTATCATTATATAATCCCCTTCTTTGTCTATTACTATAGCCTTTGTTTTAAGGTCTATTTTATCTGATATGAGTATAGCTACAACAGCTTGTCTTGGTTTTCACTTACATGAAATATCTTTTTATGGGCCTTTACTTTCAGTAGTGCACGTATTCCTACTTTGAAGTGAGTCTCTTGGATGCAATGCATAGATGAGCCATCTGACCGTGGCATGGCTGCAGCACAGGGGGACAAGGTGCTTGCCTGGCTGGCTCTGGTGTGGCAGCAATGTGGGCTAGAGCTGGGGTTCTCCTAGCTGGCTGCAGTGTGAGTGTGGTGTGTGTGTGGCAGGGTGTGTCCAGTGGCATTAGTAGGTTAGAGTGCCAAAATGGAACCTGCCAGCACTAGCATTAACATGAGAACAGGTTACAACAGTGGTGCCTGCCAGCACTTTTGTTCCTGGAAAGAGTCACGATGGGCTTCTGCCTCCCTGGAAGTCACTTTAAGATTAGTAGATGAGTCTCTTCCACATATGGTGTAGGTCCTTTCAAAATGCTGCTTTTGTGCTGGGTCCCAGGCTAAGTGAATCTGTGTGTGAGCCCTTTAAAAATGAATNAGCATTAACATGAGAACAGGTTACAACAGTGGTGCCCACCAGCACTTTTGTTCCTGGAAAGAGTCACGATGGGCTTCTGCCTCCCTGGAAGTCACTTTAAGATTAATAGATGAGTCTCTTCCACATATGGTGTAGGTCCTTTCAAAATGCTGCTTTTGTGCTGGGTCCCAGGCTAAGTGAATCTGTGTGTGAGCCCTTTAAAAATGAATTGTCTATTCCCTACAGTTCTGTGGTTGTCCTGGATATACTCCCTATTGGTTTTGAAAGGCAAGTTTTTATTTATTTATTTATTTATTTATGTATTTATGTATTTATGTATGTATTTATTTATTTATTATGTTCAGTTAGCCACTGTACGGTACAGCGTTAGTTTTGATGTAGTGATCAATGATTCATTAGTTGCGTATAACACCCAGTGCTCACCACAACACGTGCCCTCCTTAGTACCCATCACCCTGAAAGCCAAGTGTTTTGGGGCTTATTTCTCTGGGGAAGGGCCCAAGGGTTGGGGTGCCTGATACAGAAAATAAGCTCTTTGCACCTCAGGAAACGTTCCATATCTTTGTGATCCCTCCTGATTGTGTGTTGCCCTGCCTGGGGTGGTTTTTGGTAAGAGCATGTGTCTGCTGCTCCTACCTATGTCGGTGTAGCTCTTTTATCATTTGTGGTAGAGGCACTGTTCATCTAGTTTTAGGGACTCTTTCAGAGGAGGGAATTATTCTACATGGAGCTATAGGTTTGTTGTGTTTGTGGAAGGAGGTAAGTTCAGGATCTTCCTACACCACCATCTTGAACCAGCTCTAAAAATAAAATTTTTTTTAATAAAATGAAACAAAAGGAGGATAAAGATTGCAAAATGGGGAGGTGGGGACCGGGGACCGGGGTCTTTTAAAAAAAGAAGGTGATCAGAGAAGTTTTTACTATCATGGTGCCTTTCTGGTAGAGCAGCTGGAAGCAAGGGCAGGGCCATGTAAATGTCTGGGGGAAACATGTGAGGACAGAGTCAACAGCAAATAAAGTGGAAGGCTGTGGCATGTTTAAAGAAGAGCACAGAGACAAACTAGACAATGCAGAGAAGGGTAGGGGAGAAGGAAGGGGGGAGTGCTGGGGAGGGTAGAGAGCCTGGTTAGCCACGATAAACACCTTAGACTTGACTCCATCAATTGGGAAGTTCTTCTGGTGTTTTGAGCAGAGGGGTGGCGCTGTCTGCCTTGTGTCTTGGAAGTCTCACTCCTACTGGTTTTTAAGAATAAACTGTGGAGTCACAAGGTCTAAAGCAGCAGAGGCCATCTGAATTAGGAAACTGGCAAAAACCCCAGGAAAAGGTGATAATGGTTTGGGTAAGAGCAGGAGGAAGGGAAGTAGTGAGACATTGCTAGATGCCGGTTAAAATTCTGAAATAGGGCCAATGGGATTGGTTGATATGTTAGATATGGAACGTGAGTTGGAGATTAAGGACGACACCAACAATTTTTGCCTAAACTACTAGGGAATGGAGTTGCCATTAGCTGGGAAAAGAAAGATTGGGGGTGGGAAAAGATTCATGAAAACAAGGATGGGAGACAAGGTAAGGTCAAATGACTTCTAGACACTTGGTCTGAGCCAACCCATATCCAGTTAGACACATGAGAAGGAGTTCAGGGGAATAGGTCCAGACTGGAAATACAAACTTGTAAGTCACCAGCATACCAATGGGATTTAAAGTCATGAGACAATATTAACTCCCTAAGGAGTTAGAAAAAAGCAGGATGAGAAGATAAGGATAAATTAACAAAGAAGACATAGACACAGTGGCTTCTAAGGTAGGAGAATAACCAGAGAATGTATGCCTAGAAGCCAAATGAAGACACCTTTCCAATGAGGAGGTTTTAGTGGTCATCAGTGTCAACTGTTGTTCCAGTGTTTGTTAAGGTAAAGATTTGCAATTAAACTTTGGATGTAGAAAGTGGTCAGTGATGTCTAAGACAGGTAATTTTGGTAGGGGGGAAGCCTGCTTGAGTGAGTTCTAGATAGAATTGGAAGGGAATAGCCAACAGGTACATGCAGATACAGATTTGGAACAGTCCTCTAGATACATATAGCTGGACAGCAGGTACAAAAAAAAAGGATGCTTAACATCAGTAACCATTGGGCAAATGCAAATCAAAACTACAATGCAATATTGCCTCACACCTGTTAGAATGGCTACTGTCAAAAAGAGAAGAAATAGCAAGTGTTGGTGAGGATGTGGAGAAAAGGGAACACTTGTGCACTGTTGGTGGGAATGTAAATTAATGAAGTCAGTGGAAAACAGTATGGATGTGGGCTGTGGTTGGAATAACTCTATTATTATTTTTTTTAGAGGGGGAGGGGCAAAAGGAAAGGGAGAGAGAGAATCTTAAGTAAGCTCGATCCTACAATCCTGAGATCATGACCTGAGCAGAAATCAAGAGTTGGACACTTAACCGACTCAGGCACCCAGGTGCCCCATTGTTGGAATAATTCTAAATGCAGTCCTCTAAGATTCCTAGCCTCTTGTCATTCAATCAAACACTAATCTAGGTACCACTGTGAAGAGAGTTTTGCAGATGTAATTAAAACTCTGAGTCAGTTGACCTTAAGACAAAGAGATTATTCAGGTGGGCCAGACCCAAACAGGTGAGCTCTTTACACATGCCGTTTGTCTGGCTGGTAATAGAGGAATAGGTTAGAGAGATTTGAGGCACAGGGGCTTTAGACACATCATTGTTGGCTTGAAGATAGAGGAAAACACATGAGAAGGAGTGGCGGTGGCCTTAAGATGCTGAGCAAGGACCCAGGATGACAGCCAGCAAAGGAAGGACCTCCCCTACCACTGTAAGGAACAGAAGTCTAATAACCTAAATGAGCTTAGATGCAGATTTCTCCTTAGAACCGACAGGCAAGGAATCTGCTGGCTAACACCTTCCTTTCAGCCTTGTGATACTCTAAGCAGAGAATCCAGCCATGCTGGAAACTGTGTTAATAAGTGGGTATTGTTTGAAGCCACTGAATCTGTGGTTATTTGTTATGTAACAACAGTAAATGAATACACAGGCCTTTATGTTTCCTTTACTCAGGATTCAGAACTCGGTCATTTGAGGCTATGCAGGTGGCAATCACCCAAGTTATCTGGGTCCATGTGAGATCAAGTTGTCTCTCAGATTCACCAATATACCCATGGTCTCATGCAATGGATACGATTAATGACGTCTTTTTCTCAAACTTTCTGGGTTAACTTTGAAAATGATTCAATTTCACAATTATTTATTGCTTAATGTAACTCCATCCATAAATTGGTATTTGTTTATAAGTGGAAATATCTTAAAGCATTTTTTTATAAAGACAATAAAAATCTTCACTTTCAGTTTTAATTTTTTTTTCTTCATTCACTATAGTCTCTGACAATTTTTTTTCTGAAAGAGGGAAGCTAGTCTTTTAAACAAATGATATGGAGAAAATGGACATCCATAGGCTCAAAAAATCTCAACCCAACCTTTACACCTTTCACACTAATTAACTCAAAATGGATCACAAGCTTAGCTATAAAACATATTATTATAAACTATTAAAACAAATCCTAGGAGAAAACCTTTTAGATACAGGGACAGGCAAAGATCTCTTAGTTCCTTTTTGTGAATACCTTTTAATGAAATTTTATCTTCAGTAATACATTTATGTGTACCTTTAGTTATTCTGAGAAAAAAAGGAGAAGTATTCATTTTGCCCTTCCAGGTTTATAGACAAATCACAAAGATCGATCCTTCATTATAAACCCACAGATGGTCAATAGAAGAGCCATCCAGAGTTTTCCTGAGGGAAAACCTCTCTTTATGCTCATGAACGTTTTGGAGGATTAGGGGTAGACCAGAGGATTGGGAGTGAGTGGGGGAAGCAGGCACTGTTCGTGTGGAGGAGGGAGAGGATTCTCCAAACTCAAGTTCAAGTTGACCTGGCAGAAACTCCTGGAGAAAGAAAAAGTTGCTTGGGCTTGAAATATGCTGATCAACCTTAGTGTGCCATGTTATGTAGAATAATGAAAACAGTATTTTCTAGCAAAAACTGGAATAGGTAATATAAATTTAAGGTTGCTAAAACACACACATGTATATACACACATGTAATATATACATAGATATACGTGTATATATATGTCTGTGTATTGTTTCTTCCAGCTTTATTGACGTATGATTGACAAAAATTGTATATATTCAGATTGTACAATGTGATGTTTTCATTTACCTACATATTGTGAAATAATTTCACAATCATCTCATGAGTGAAACCAGGAAATCATGCCACAATTAAACTAATTAATATATCCATAACCTTACATATTTGCCCTTTTCTTGTGGTGTGAACACTTGAGATCTCTCCTAGCAAATTTCAAGTATATAATACATTATTATTAACTATAATCACCGTATTTGTACATCAAATATCTAGAACTTATTCATCGAATAACTGAAAGTTATTACCCTCTGTATATTTGTAATTTAAATTGTTAGGCTATAAGCATGGAAACATATTTTTCTACCCTACCTTTCACACACATCTTTCAAATAATATCTTGAAACATTTTCAATAATTCAAAAATAATTTTCAAAGAGAGAAAAATGCATGTGTTGTGATTGTTCCCTACCCTGTTTTATATGAATTTGTTAATAAACCAATGGTTCTCTGGACTTTTCAGCACATTAAATGTTAAAGTAAACAAGAGATAATTGTTTCTTATTTTTAGAATAGTAGATTTACAATATATGTAGCCGTTGCAAGTTGCCTGTTTAAATTATTTTAAATATGTTCTTTGGTAATAGCTTTTTAAATGATTTTTTGTCATCATAGAAACAGAACCTTGAGGTAAAATCGCTTTTTCAACTATATTCTGTAAACACTTAAATTTTGTGATTAATTTTAAAAGCTACAAGGATATGCATATTTGACATATAAAATAAAAGACTTAGATTCAGTAATTTGGAGTTTTCTTTGCATCATTAAATTTCAATTGTTAATGCTATTTTGTCTTACAGATTCTTTTCAAAACATATTGGCTGCTTGAAAGAGTTGGAAACCTTTTTGAAGATGTGATTACACTGTTGTGATTTATACATAAGGTAAGTTAGAAAGCTTTAATTCTTGTATCCATTAATTAGCAAACTTGTACTGATACGTTTCAACAGGCACTGGATTAAGTACAGGGATTGTGGACAGACATTCCTCACTGAGCTTTCAATGCACTTATGAAAAAACCCGCCATCGTATGCAGTGGCTGTCACAGGAGACAATGCAAGGGGGTCTAGAGAACACCGCACATGGGGCTTGACTTAGCTGGGGGAGGAGAGAAGTGTTCTGGAATAACTGGTGTTTGGAGGAAGGGCTGAAGAATGGGGGTGTTCTCCTTGGGGCGGGAGAGTCAGCTGGTTGAGATGAGATCATTCCAAAGTCCATGTCCTCTAGCCAGACCACCAGGAATACTCTATGAACAAAGTTCTATCCAGAACAGGTTGGGTTTATTATTCATTGCAACGAGGAAGGATGTACACCATGGGAAACCATGAGGTGTCTGGGTAAGAGGTGTTAGAAAAAAATCTACTGTTGTGTTGGGTTTTGGTTGGGTGATTTGAAGGAGGGCCTAAAAGTGGGGGGTCACTTTAGATTGGATGCTGAAAGCAGAGGCAATTCTGTAATGATAGCTCAATAAATCTTTGAGGGAGGATTATAGTCAGAATAAACCATTACTGGCAATGAGGTAGATGTCACTCATTTTAACCAAAAGAAAGGGGTGTCTGGTATTTTTGGGGGGCACCGTGATCTTTCTTTCTATACTTAGAAAACAATTATGAATTACCTTCATTTTTGTCTCACTTTATCATGGTCTCAGAGTAACTTTATCTGGTGTTGCTGTTCTGTGATACCTCTTGGTATTTCTGTCTAAGAGGAGAGTAATATGGTTCTGGTGTGAGTGAGGGCCACTTCTGGATCTTCTGGATATTAGCAGGGCTGGGTTCCTCCCACACCCCCATGAGTAAAAGAAAGCATGGGGGAAGCTTTTAGCCTCTATTGGGAGACATAATTCTTGAATTGTAGAAATCAGTGAAATGTACAGGTCTTCTAGCCAAACCCATTCAAATATATGGAGGAGAAACAGATTAATGGGTAAGTGCATTGCTGGCTTGGATATATTCTCTAAGATTTACTTAAGTCTTCCACTCCCAAATTTTATATTTATTTTGACATAGTAAAAATTCATAAATGTTAAAACCACCAAGATGATTTCAGTTCATGTACCCTCTCTTAAATACTGTCTCAGCCTGGGCTTGTTGATACACTTTGCTTAAGATTTCAACATCTATCTCTACACCATCCCAATGTTATTGGAAAACTAGTGGAATGGTATCAGAGTGGAATGATATAAAACAAAGAAGACATTCACAAAAAACTTCGTTATATAAAGTCTGCTTGAAATTTGAATACGAAGGGTTTTAATAAGAATTTATTTACTGATTAATTAACCATATGCTGAGTAAGGGGAGAAGTGTAACCCTACTAAAAAAACACAGACATGATAGCCCTCGAAAACTGTAAAAGGAAGTTAAAAATAGAGTCCTTCTCCAGAGATTACCAAGGGTCACTTTTTTTGCATTTATAATTTGTAGTATTTTTCACCATTCCTCTGTTTATGGATACATCAATCATATATCATATCCTATCATGTCATGCTGTGAAACGTTTCTTTAAGCGGCTGTGTCTCTCTGGGAAGTTGCAAGACTTTCACACTTCCTCTGAGTCTGTCACTGATGTCTGGCTTCCCCTTGACAAGTATATCGGACTCTCCCAGCATGTTAGAGATCACACAGTCTGAGAAATAATGACAGCTTTCCAGAAGAAGATAAGCGGGGAATGTAGACAGCGCGTCGTGGATCAACCAGTTAGACTCTCAGTTCAGTCCGTTTTCTACATCTAGTGATACGTCCAGGTGACTGATTTTGGCATCAAAGTTGAAATACTTCTCTTTCTCAGCTTGTTCTTCTTTTTTTTTTTTTTAAAGATTTTTTAATTTCTTTATCAACAGAGATAGAGACAGCCAGCGAGAGAGGGAACACAAGCAGGGGGAGTGGGAGAGGGAGAAGCAGGCTCATAGAGGAAGAGCCTGATGTGGGGCTTGATCCCATAACGCCGGGATCACGCCCTGAGCCGAAGGCCGACGCTTAACCGCTGTGCCACCCAGCAGTGATGTTCTTCTCACATCATCTTCCGATGGCCAGAGCTGACCATTGCAGAGGCTGCCTTCGCTAAAACTGCATCATTGGCTAAACTCCCTTCATCCCTGCTTGCACCTCTACCTTGGGGTATTTCCTGATCTGTCGATGCTTGACGTGGACTCACAGCAGTTGCTTGGCCTGGTAGCTAGAGGTCTGTCTTAATATGCCAGTTTGTGAGCAAGATCAGTGCTTGTGTGCCCAAGGAACATCCAATCTGTTTAATTTTGTCCAATATTCTTAGTCCCCTTGGTTCTTGGTCAAATCAGTGTCCATTTGCTTGACTACATGAATCCCTTCTTTTCTCTCCCCCGAGCTGCTCACATGATCCGAAGCAAATAACATCTTCCAGTGGATTTCCCATTTTTTAAATTGGTAAATAAAATTACTACCTTCAAAGTTTTGCCTTGAAACCAATAGGATACTTGCAAAAATGTAATGGAAATGCAAACCATTGCATTCTTAACTGTAAGCCATTCTGAGTATGGGGTGTGCGATCTCTGCTAAGCGCTGTCCGGGGTCTCTACTGATTCTGCACCCTCCCCACGCCTCCTGCAGGTCTGATGGTCCTAGGAGGGCATGAGGTTCCTGCACAGTATTCTAACCGAATCTGGGGTCTTTTTCATTTTTTACTCAACACAGCCCTTCACCACAGGCTTGGGGTCCTATTAGTCCACAGCCACATGGTGTTTGCAGGTAAGTCGGAGCAGAACGGTCCACTTACCTCTGTGTTACCCACCTTCTGCCTAAGAGGGGATAATCAGGGCTGATGGGGCCCCTTTGAGTTGCCGAGTTTGGTGAAACAGCACTTCTAGAGTTCCATGGCCCTCATTTTTGCTAGACAGGCCTTACACATGGTTTACCTGATGGAGCCCAGAACCCATGATTGTTTAGGATTCTGGGTTTGTTTCTTAGAAAAGACCAGGAATCTTGTTCATGTCAGTGCTAACATTTCTATCATTCTTTTAGCCCATAAAAATCTTTCCGAGCATGCAGCACCTTATGTGTATATGTTTATGGATTTGCAAATTAACTGCATGCACTATGAATCCATAATTTATATCCATGATAAAGCTTATATAAATATAGGGATTTTTTAAAAAAATGAGATGAAAAAGATTCCAACTGGAATTTCTAATATTTTCCTTCTGCACCTCCATGTACGGTCCTGTCCACTCCTCTGGTGAGTCCCTCCACCAAGGGGCCTCACTCCTAATGGCCCCCCATGCCTCTCAGGTCAGCAGAGCAGGGATGGTATCTCCAGGAACTGGATTTTGTGTACTTTTGCCTCCAACCCTCAAAATCTGTGAGGACTACTTTGAATTTCAGGTGGATTCAAGATGCAGAGAAAGGTACACTTCTCATGATGGAATTCTACCCAGAGGGAGAAGTGGGAACACTCCATTGCACTGGTTTTCATGGAAGTTAATAGAATTAAATTCTCTTCGTCATTCTTCTCTTTTTAAACCACACTATGATTAAAAACAGACTATGATCAGGAGAGGTTTGCACTCTCTGAAATATTTCATTATCTGAATGGCAAAGTGACTTCTTCTTTTCTCTCTGAGATAGTGATATGTACCATCGCCTGGTGGTGGTGGAAATAATCTCCTGTAGGGATATCATCTGTCTGACTTAGGAAAGGGATCCTTTCACGCCGATTGTGTCATGAAGTGGAGAGGGCATTGGATTAGACTCAGATGTGGAAACCGAGCATACATGTGGCTTGGGGAGTGTCTCCATGCCATGGGGTCCCCATTTGTTAACGAGGTGACTGGGAGAGAGAAGAGGCCACTACCATTTTGTGTGTGTGTGTGTGGTTTTTTGGTAATGGCTCTTCGTCTCCGCTCTTCTCCTGTTCCCTCTCTGCTCCTGCTTCTTCTCTTCCACTACTTTTTCTCTTTACCTCCTTCTTCGACTGAAGTCTCCAGTAAGCCTCTGACAAGGAGGCAGGGTTATGGGGTGAGGCGGTGGACGGCAGTATCTCAGCTTCCTACCTGAGGCCTCCAGCTTTGCTTCCACTGAGAAAGGGTTGGGGTAATGGGATCACTTCCCAGAAAATATTTGTGTTGGTTATTCTGCTTGCCCTTATTCCAAGTGGAATAAGAATGGCTATTGAAACTAATTAACAAGACACATATCCTATTCATCACTTCTGTAAAAATATTCTGCCCCACAAATCTTCAAAAAAATAAAAAAAGAAAGAATATTAATGCATCTGATCCACCAGACCAGCTAAAGCACACCCATAAAAATGCTCAGAGCAAAGAGCTGTGTCACCCTGGTTTCCTGTTAACAGGAAGAGATGAGGCAGTTGTGTTTTCCTACCAAAGATGGTAGCATTTCTGAAATCCTCATCTATTTTGTTGGAAGTTACATTATTTTATACCTCTTACAAGAATTTAGTTTTATTCTAACTAAAAAATATGGTTTAGAAACAGCTTCACCTTCCAAAAAAGAAAGTATCCCTTTTATGATTGTGGAATGTTGTGGACGCAGGCATCTGTAGGGAAATGATGAGTTATCCTAGTTGTTAAATACTATTGATCGGACATTAGAGGCTATCCAGGGCCACTTTCCATAGTTCTGTAATTCAATAACATGAGAAAGTATCACCAAGGGAGCAAATTTCATAACTTTAATGGCTATGATTCCGTAAAATATTTTACCGCCTGAGTATGTTTTTTTCTTAATTAAAAAAAATGTACATCTACCCACAGAACTGACGCCACCTCATTCCTCTATTCTGAGAGAAAGGATTGTGATGTTGTCATCCTTATGGGTGACCTGAGAGACTTAACCGGGTATTTGACATCTGTTTATTATACAGATATTATCAAGTCAAGGGCACCAGGATTCTTTTGACCAGTGGGAGATATGGAGTCTCAACTAAGTGCCCAATTTGCAAAATACTAGGTAGATGGTGAGATCTTTAATTATTATAATGAAATGCTGATTAAATGTATACTTTCTTTAACAGATGTTAAAATGCCAATTCCCAAGTAATTTAATTGAGGTAATGTATATTTCAGGCACCAACTAAGTGAAATATTCTCTAAGATTTCAAAATTATTTTAAGCAATGTGTCCTTTTTTAGCCTGATGATATAAAACAGAGCCTGACTTCCTGAGTCTTAGAAAATGAGCATTCCGTAGGATTATGTAAAATATGAAACTTTTTGAATCTTCCAGAAGTTTAAGCTACCTTAGCTGAGCATTAGGATTTTTTCATATTCTGGAAATATACATGATATCATCTAAGGATATTACCATATTTTAAAAGGAGCCCCCCCCAAAAGTTATAATTATTTCATGTTATTAACAGTAAATATAAACAAGCCAGAGGATATAATAGATACATTGCCAAAACGGCCTCATTCCTCAAACAGCCTCATGTGTTTGATACCGTGAATTGTTTGATTTAAAAATAAAGCCTCACAAACGTAACACAAGTTGTTCTGGGCCAAATAACGTGCTGTCCATCCAGCATGAGTCAGACGCCTCTCGGCCTGTTCATTCCTTCCTGCATTCCAGTTTCTCTAGGCCTCCTGACATCACTGCCAACGTGAAGAAGTTGCTTTGAGGGTAGGGACTTGTCCCTAACAGAATAAAAAATGTGACCCCGATGCTGTTTTACTAAACAGTAACTAAAATTGGACAAATAAGAGTTCTTCCCTCATTAGACGATGGCAAAATTTTGTTCGTTTTCAGTTTCTGATTCTTTAAACTGTGGGTCGGAGCTCAAGCTCATGAAAATTTTCTGTGAAGGAAAGGATTTTTCAGGTTTACATGGGGAACCTACACCTTTTACATAATTAAAAAATACACAAGCATTTTCTCTGGGGAGCACAGCTGCAGATACTCCCCTGCACTGCCAATTTGCTAAGGGGCTTCAGATCCATGCAGGGGCCTGTCACTGGGGGGCTACTCAGGCCCCTAAGAACGGAGGGGAGGCCTCTGTTCAAGGTCTGTCTTTGGTGTCTGCAGGGCACTGGGAGGCCTCTGTGTGAACTATGCGGATCTGTGTGTGGGTCTCTGTGTTCAGATCTGTTTCTGAGGTGTCTCTGTGTGAAGTCTATGTGGATCTCTGCAACAGGTCTCTGTGAAGTCTCTTGGTGTTAGCCATTGTGACAGTTTCTGCGTAAGATCTGTGAGGGAGGTCTTTGTGGATGATCCCTGGATATAGTGTCTGAAGGGTTCTTGATGTTGGCCCCCGTCAAAGGTCTCTGTGTAGGGTCTGGGTGGGCTTTGTGTGGGTCTCTGTAAGAAGTCTTGGTGTATGTCTCTGTGGGAAGTGTCTGTAGGAGGTCTCTATCAGAGGTATTTGTATGGGATCTTGGTGTGGGTCTCCGGGAGTGGTCTCTGTGTAAGATGTGTGTGGGAGGTCTTTATGGTAGGTTCCTGCACATGGTCCTCAGTCAGGGGTTTCTGAGAGTCTGTGTGAGAGTCTCTGAGGTCTTGGTGTAGGTCTCTGTGTGGGATCTCTGTGTGGGTCTCTGTCAGAGGTCTCTGTGTGGGTCTCCGTCAGAGGGCTCTTGGGGGTCTCTCAGCGTGGGGCTCTCCCTTTCTGGCCTCCTTGCACCGTCTGGCAGGAGAAGGGCAAAGGGACTTGCTCCTTCCTGTTTCTGGCTGTTCCACCAGCATCCTGTCCGTAGCACTTCTCCCGACAGGAGCGTGGGGTGCACATTGGGCTCCCCAGCTCCCAGAACTCACCTCCGGTGCCCCTGGGAGGACCTAGCAGCAGCCAGACTCAAGGACCCTGCTCTGGGTCACCCTCTCCTGAGCTCCTGAGGGCCCGGGGCGCCCTCTGTCCTGGTCCCGCCTCCCCCAGGTCCTGGCTGCTCTGTCACTGCTGGGCCCACCCTGGGGGCCTAGAGGCAGGACCTGGCTCCAGAGAGAAGCGGCGGCAGAGCAGGCCCGTGCCCACTCTGCCCTGCACCCCGGGTCCCCTCCCACATGTGGGGTCTTGACAGCATGGGGGCAGAGCCATGCCTGCTGCCATCTGGATCAGGGGTCCCTCCTGGAACGGGACTTTCCACCATGCGAGTGATGTGTGTGGGGGGCCCTGGAGGATGATGTTGGTCTGGGAGCAGGGGGGCCCCTCCCGGACTGCACCCTCATTCTGGACAGGTACCTCCCAGCTGGGTGTGGGACAAACCCTAGCTGATGGACTCCTCCCCCTCTGGGCTCTGGGGTAACCAAGATGGGGAGCCAGGCAAGACCTGCTAGGTGACCCAGGCCAGTCTCTTGGCCTTTGAGTCCCCACCAGTCCCCTGGGAGCTGTCCTTGGGCCACACATGCTAGTAAAGGTCACAGACTACAGGTCTGTCCCAAGGCCCCGTCAAGTGCAAGCTTATCAAATTGTGCAGAAGTTAACCTTCCCTACCCAAAGGTTTTGCTGTCTCTGGGCAACTGGCCCTCTGTGTGGGAGCCTCGGGTGACTTCTCTCCACCTGGGCTGGCAGCTGGAGTGGGGTGGAGACCCCGAGGGGACAGCCATGGGGCCTCCGACTTCTCTGGGCCTGTAGGTGGCAGTGGGACACCACGGGTCCTTGGTCGTCACACCAGGTATGGGCACAGAGAGTCCCTTTGCCTCCTTCCTGGCATCCCAGCCTAGGTGTCCCCCTGCCTCACAGACATACCCCTGCTCCATCCCCCAGAAGGTGAGCAGGGCCCATTGCTCCTCTAGGGCAGGCCAGACTGGTCCTAGTGGCCTCTGTGCTCCCCACCTGCACACCCTTGGAACCCAGAGTCTGCTCCTCCCTTGCTGCTCCAGAATGTGAGAAAGGAGGGGGGTGACACTGAGCTAAGAGGGGCTCCCGGCTGATGTCAACCCAGCTTCATCAGGGAGAGAGGGGGTTCCTGGGGTAGCTGTCCCCTCCTCCCGCCAGGAGATGGGGGGCAGGATTTCTCCCACCTCTGCACTCAGGGCCAACCTTGCGCCTCCAAACTCCACACCCCACCCTGACATATGACTCTGTCTTCCACACGTCCAGGAGCCTGAGGGGATTTCTGCCTCTGCAGACCGTCCCTACAGCCGCACAAGGTCAAGGCAGAGAGAAAGAGGAGAGGATGGGCAGAGCCAGATCCTGGGCTGGGGTCTTGTTCATCTTGTCCTAATGATGATGTCATGGAAACCGAAGGCATGTGTGGGAGGGGGCGGGGGTGTACCACCCTCCCTCCAAGGCCCCATCCCTTCTGGGAAGCCAAAGCAGGCTCTCGGGGAGAGCAGACCCTGATCCTTCCCTTCCCCCCAGCAGAGCACAGACAGAGACCAGCACCTCTCATGAGAAAAAAGCATTTATTTTGGGGAAGCAATAACAGTTGTGGTAGGAAGAAGCCATTAGCACACAGAGGATGTGCTAGTGTGAGGAACAGTAGGCTTTCTTTGTCTATACTCAATTTTTTCTTGAAGGAAAACTTTCCTACCAGGAAAGGTGTGAGAAGCACACTGTGCCTGATGGGATGGGACACATTTTCGAAGACTGCATGTTGGATAATGGTGAGCATGGCCTGAGGCACCTGCCACTGTGGGCCTGTGCTGGCTGGGTCTGCCTAGGGACCCCAGCTCCCTGGGTAGGCCTTCCCACCTGCTGTCCCTGTCTCTGGTCTGCTCGCTCTTGTTAGGGTAGCTGTGACCCTTGGGGGTGGCTTGCTGATTGGAGGCTGTCTCTCTTATCACTCTCCTCTGGTCTGGGGAAGAGAGAACCCTGTGGTGGCAGGAATGCCCACGTACTGGGGCCTGGAATTCTTTGTGCTGATTTATCCCTGAGGCACGAATTCCTTGCTGAAGTCCCAATTTCTCCACCAGGACTCGTCCCACAGCTGTCACTATCGTCTGACCTTCAACAGCCCTGCTGTCTGTAACCGATCTGCTCCTGACTGGTACCTGGCTCTGGGCAGGGGCTGAGACAGACTTGCAGTTTTGAAGGGGATCTTCCAGTCCTTTGCCTTTTTTATTGAGAGTAAGGCACTCTAGGAAGTTCCTCATCCTTTTTCTAAAGTGGCTTTCTGGAAAAATCTGTGTGGCTGGCTCTCCTCTTCCTCTGACCTGGGGAGGGTGGCCTGTCCCACTAGCTTGGAAAGCCTTGATTCTTGACGGTTCTGCAAACCCTTTTTCATGCTTTTCTGGTTTGGGACTCTTCTGGTCCTCTGTCTCATCAGGGGAGTCACTCTTGTTCTGGCTCTCACATGGCTCCTCAACTTTTGGTACGCTGGGCTCCCGCTGCCCCTCACTGCTCGGTCCACTTGATCTAAGGTCATGTGGCACCGTTGAAGCTGGTGTATCTCCACTGGCATGTTCCCTCTGGGAACAGAAGGGTGACTTGTAAGTGGTGAGGATGTCTGCAGCAAGGAGAGCATTAGTTTGAGTGTCTTGCAGGATCACATTGGTGTCACGGTCTTGGACAAACATGCCAGGGGCAAAGTCTGGAAGGAGGATGTCCCTGGGAGAATCTTGAAGCAGCACACCAGTGGTATGGCCTTGAGGCTGGTTCTCTGACTCTGCCTTCTCTTGGAGCTCAAACTTACTAACCTTTGTTTTAAGGCTTGGCTTCTTTGGATCTTGGGCAAGCAACTCTGTAGGTGGTGAGGGGCTTTTACGAGTGCTTGGAGATCCTGATCTCAGATCCGCATAAATGGTTTGGTTGTTTGCCAGAACACTGGGTCTTAAGATGACTTCCCAAGCAGGGGCCTTCTCAGCCTCCATCGCCTCCATGGCCACTTTAGCCCTTGGAGGTTGGGACTTGAACTTCATTTCCAGTATTGCTACCTTGTCTGGTGAGGCCCGACCCCCACTCTCCTCCTTTAGCTCATTCCTGGCCATTACTAAACTTTGACTTGGTAACAGGTTGTCTTTCTTGGCCCCCATAACAGTCTTGCTCTGTGGGGTTCTGTTTATTAGGCTGAGTGTTGAGGTCCGATAAGGTGATCTGCCTTCCTGTCCTGATAAAGGGGTCTCCGAGGACTTATGGCCTCCCAGGGCCTGCTGGATTTCCTCACGTGTGGGTGAGGGAACAGGCAGGGGACTCCCTGAGGTGGGAATGGACTCTTCTGTTATCCCCTTCCCTCCTGGGTGGGGCTGAGGTTTTCCTAAGAACTTGTAGAACTTGGCTTTCGAGTGGGCCCCAGATACAAAGGTGGCTGAGCAGGGAAAGGGGGACTGGGAAAGGCACAAGCGTTGAGTTTCACATAGCTTGAGATCTGTGGGCTCAGAGCCTTGGAGAGGGAGGTCCCACCTACGCTTCACCCGAAATCTTATGATATGTGTTTCCAGCTTCTGTTGAGTGTAAGGACTAAGGAAGGACAGCTTACAGGAGGTGTTTACGCTGGGTTTCTGATCCTTCGAGGATGCTAGATTTCTGATTTCCATGTGAGGGTGGGACTTGGGCAAATCATGGTTGGCCATAAGCCAGGATCGACGCACACTCACAGGGATCAAACCCTCTTTCATCTGTCCCAATTTCCTGTGCAAATGAACCTTTAAGATTTTTTCTAGATGTTTCTTACTTGGGACCCTGGCTAAGTATTTTCCTGGGTCACTCTTCAAGGTCCTTATCGAGGGTCTTTGTAACTCCTTCTCAGAGTTGGTTCCTAGAAACTTCACTGGATACCTGGCTGAGACCCTGGAGAGATCTGTTGGGGTCCTCTTTAGACATTGCCGTAGACCCTTACCGAAGTTCTTCTCTAGTTGGGATCTTGCTTGACCCTTCCTATGGGAATTTCTAGAGTACCTGGACCTGGTCCTCCGTGTAGCCTGGCTGCTTTTGCCTTTAGACATAAAGAGCCTTGAAAGCCCCTGCTTTCCCTGTTCATGATTCACCCCTGGAAATTCATCCTGAGGCCACATCAGTTCCAGAGACAGTTGAATCCTGTGGGGCAGGTTGCCTTGCTGTTTATACCTGTTGAGCCTCCTTTGAAGTTGTTGCTTCCGGAGATTAAAGACGATAAAGTCCCCCTGAAAGGTGGAAACTGACCTGTCGGCCTGGAAGGCCTGGTTGTCCTCCACAAGCTGGGGAGGGTCTTGGCTAAAGAATTTCGGAGATCTTTTCATCTTAGCAGGTAAAGTCTTCCCCCTTTCTTGTTGCTTTGACAACAAGGGCCATTCCAGTTGTTGAATTTCTTTTGGGATGAAGAATCCTGTCTTCTTCTGGGATGTAGGGCAAGGTACCCCACAGGTCCTCCTCTGGGATGGGAGAGAAGGTGGTCTGATTGGGACAGAGGGTGCAAGGTGGGCCTGGGGCTGGGGCAAGTTTAGTGTCGAGGATTGGGGTTGCATTCCACTGCAGAACAAGGGAGGGGCGTGGGAAAACCGTGAAGATATTTGATCATGGATTAGAACTGGCAAGCTATTAGAGATCCTGTTGAACAAAACAGAAGGGATCTGTAGTGAAGAAGAGTGACTAGAGATCAAGGCAGTGGCCACCAGGGACTCACTGTGCAGAGAGGGTAGACCCCAGAAGAGCTGGCTGCATTTCTGCTTCAAGCTGTCTTCCAAGACCTTGGGGGATGAGAATGGCTGAGGACCAGCCAGCTGCTCTGCTTTGTTGTTCATGTTCCAGAAGGATTGCGGGGTGGTGGTGGTCTGCTTAGCACCCAGCAACTTCCACATAGTCCCCAAAGAGCTCACGTGGTCATCTGGGCACCACTGTTTGACAACTGACCCACCCTTTTCCTTCTCCTTCCAAATCTTCAGTTCTACCCTTTTGGTGATTAGTATCTCAAGCAGCTTCTGGACATCCGGATTGACAAATGAGGGGTTAAGAGTCTCTATCTGCTTCGTAAGGCCACCCCAGAACGAGGCCTCTGGTGCATGGCAGGACACGAGTTCTTGCTGGCGCTTGTGCTGTAATGAGCTAGGCAAGAACAAGGACTTGGTACTTTCCCACCACCAGGAAAAGGATAAAATGGGGTAGCTTGCATGGCCAAGGCCTGAGATGGTTGGAATGAGAGATGCCAAATAGGAATTACGTGGGAGTAAGCTCTTTCTGACCGTGTCCCGTGGGACTTTCTTTAAGTTAGATTTGTCTTCTTGAGGTCCTGCTGGCAGCGGGGAGGCCAGAGGTGGAGGGCCTCCTGTCGGAGGAGCGGGGGAAGGTGATGGGGCCACGGTGGGAGTAGCATCTTCCACAGGCTCCCTGCATGGTTGGGGCTCCAGCAGGCGCTGCTTTGCGCACATGCCCAGGGGCTGCTTGATGTAAGCGCTGATGAAAGCCCCCCTGGTCAGCGAGCTTCCCCAGATGGCTGCAGGGGACAGGAGGTATGAGCTGCAGCCAGGAGCAGCCGGGGCCAGGAGGGTGGGCCCCACAGCTGGCCACGCCCCCACACCCACTTCACAATGCTCCCGCTGTCCCTCCCCCCAGGGCTTCAGCCACACTCTGTCCCCATGGCTCCTCCCAGCCCCCCACACCCACTTCACAATGCTCCCGCTGTCCCTC
>NC_048234.1:18649090-18649554 GCF_002007445.2 Ailuropoda melanoleuca | reverse complement strand
CCTCCCCCCCAGGGCTTCAGCCACACTCTGTTCCCATGGCTCCTCCCAGCCCCCCACACCCACTTCACAATGCTCCCGCTGTCCCTCACCCCAGGGCTTCAGCCACACCCTGTTCCCATGGATCCTCCCAGCCCCCCAGAACAGCCCCAGGGTGCCTGCAGCCCTGGGATCACACCATAGACTCTGGGAGGACCACCCAGGAGAGAAGGGGGAAGATTCTTTACCTTTGCAGAAGGGAAACCAAGCTGTGAACCTCTTTCAGTTCTTTCTGGAAATTTCTGCAAGCTGGAAACAGGAGACTGGGTCACAGCTGAAGGCGGGGGCCCAGGGGTCCTACAGGAGGCTGGGTGCAATGTCCCTTTAGGGGAGACCTTTGGGGGATTAGACTCGGGAGCCCCAAACATCAGTGTCCAGGGCCACGTGCCCTCACAGTGATGACAAGGCTCATGATGGGAATCGCTTTG
>NC_048234.1:18577561-18648990 GCF_002007445.2 Ailuropoda melanoleuca | reverse complement strand
TCCGTGGCTCCACTTGAGGCTGAGATGAGAGAACACGGGGAGGCTGGGACCCCCACCCCCAGCAGCAGATGTTTGCTGCTGGTGAACAAGGTGACCTCCTACATTTCACTAAGGGGGGGCTGTGATTTTCTTTCGTTTTACTCATTTCCTTTTCAAAATGGATAAAAATGTTTTCAGTTTTCCTTCTTTGAAGAACATACAGAAGGACTTTCTACGTGAGAAATTTGTCACTGTTCCTCTGCTCAAGAAACACACACATTCCCGGACCTGTGGGCGCATCTGAGCTGCTTCACATAGGACCCCGCTTCCCGAGGCCAGAGCCCCACTCCAGCCGCTGCTCGGGTCCTCGGCTCAGCACTGCCCTCAGTCAGCCCCGACAGAGGAACATTCCCTGAGACACCTGCCCCGGGAAAGTGGCTGGTGAACCTGTGCTCAGGGGCCTGACCTCCGCTAGAGATGCAGCTCTTAGCTTCTGGTAGTTTCTGGTCCTCGGCCACTGGTCACTGTGTTTGGGACGTTGTCCTGGAGCTCGCCACCACACCTGGGCCCCTGGCCTGAGATCTTCGGGTAGAAATCCTTGTGCCCCTCTAACCCCTGCCTAGTGTGGCTTGTCCCTTGATGGATGGTGTTCTACTCTTTCCTATCTCAGGAGTCTCTCCAGTGATTCAGAAAAGTGGAAACAGTTACAGAAAAGAAGATAGAATCATACTCTGCTGGGTCTGGGCCAAGGGTTCCTTACCTTCCCGCTGTTTCCGTGTTTCGGCCGCGGTGGTTGGGATGCAGCAGGCTGGAAGCAAGAGAGTAATAGAAAAAAGAGCCCCAGTCCACACAGGAGGGCAAGGATGACATTAATTGCCCAGGAATCGTGACTGGAACTCAGCCAATTAGTAATGAATTTCTGAGGGAAGAGGTAATTCTCCATCTCTTTCCTCTGAAAAGCTTTAGTACTGATCGCTCTGCTGCCCTCAGGCAACTGAGCACTGGGCGTGTGCTTGGCGGACACAAGCCCTGGCCCACATCACAGAGCTATGGTCTTGTCACAAAGGGCTCCTGAGGGAGGGGGAGGGGACAGAAGAGGAGGGGCGTTGACCACAGCCCCTCCCCCACCACCCACCCTGCAGCAAGTTCCTCCCCTTAGCAGACACCAATGTCTTCTCTGTATCTATGAATCTGAGTTTTGTCTTGTTTTTTGATTCCACATATAAGAGAAATCATGTGGCATTTACCTTTCTCTTATTAACATAGTATTCTCAACATTATCCACGTTATCACAACTGTCAAGATTTCATTATTTTCTGTGGCTGAATAGTATTCAAGTGTGTGTGTGTGTGTGTGCGTGACATCTTTATCCATTCACCCCAATAATTAAGGCCAGTGTTTTCTTACTGGTTTTCTGTGTGGATGACCTATCCATTGATGTAAATGGGGTGTTGAAGTCTTATACTATTATTTATGGTTGTCCATTTCCCTCTTTAGGTCTGTAAATATTTATATATTTTGGTGCTTCTAAGGTGGGTCGATATATATTTGTGTTAAACTCTCTTGCTGGCTTGCCCTTTTATCATTATGTAATGCTCTTCTTTGTTTTCTGTTATGGTCTTTGTTTTGAAGTCTCTTGTCTGATGAGAGTGCAGCTACACCAACTTTCTTTTCGTTTCCATGTGCATGGCACATCTTTGCCCGTCCTTTCACATTTAGTCTGTGTGTGTCCTTGTTTCTGAAATGAGTCTTTCATAGGCGGTGGATAGAAGAACCTTGCTTTTTATCCACCCCACTGCTCCATGTCTTTTGGTTGGAGAATTCAGTGCATTTACATTAAGGTGATTAAGAATACGTATGTCCTGGGGCGCCTGGGTGGCACAGCGGTTAAGCGTCTGCCTTCGGCTCAGGGCGTGATCCCCGCGTTCTGGGATCGAGCCCCACGTCAGGCTCTTCCGCTATGAGCCTGCTTCTTCCTCTCCCACTCCCCCTGCTTGTGTTCCCTCTCTCGCTGGCTGTCTCTATCTCTGTCAAATAAATAAATAAAATCTTAAAAAAAAAAAAAAAAGAATACGTATGTCCTATTGCCATTTTGTTTCCTTCCTGGCTCTTTTTTGTAGTTACTTCTCTGTCCTTTTTTTCTTTTTCTTTTTTTCTCTTTCCTTGTGGTGTGATGCCTTTCTTTAGTGCTATGTTTGGATTCCCCTCTCATTTTCTTTAATCTATTTACCACAAGTTTTTTTTTTTCTTTTCTGTTGTTACCGCGAGGGTCACATATAGCCCCGTATGTATGTAACAGTCTGTTTTAGGTTGCTGGTACCTTAAATAGGAATGTATTTCAAAATGCTGCATTTTCACTTCTTTCCCCACAAGTTTAATGTTTTTGATGTCACATAGACCTTTTTATTTTACAAATTTTTAACTAATCATTGTATTTTAGTTAATTTTACTATTTTTGTCTTCATACGAGCTTTATAAATGATTTATCCACTACCTTTGCTATACATATACTGTGTATTACTTTTGCCATTAAGATTTTATTTTTATATATTTTCTTGTTAATTATGCCATTTCTTTTTAGTTTAAATAAGTCCCTTAAACATCTCTTATAAGGCCACTTTAGTGGTAATCAACTCCTTTAGTTGCTTATTTGGAAAATTCTTAATCTCCTTCTTAATTCTGAATGATAACCTTGCTGGATAGAGTATTCTTGGTTGGAAGTTTTTCTTTTTGCACTTTGGAAAGAAAGGCAGGTCAGAAAGGCAGTCAGCCAACATTTTTTTTTTTTTTTTTTTTTTTTTTTTTTTTTTTTAAGATTTATGTATTTGAGGGGGGTGGGTGATGACAGAGAGAGAAATCCAAGCAGGCTGAGCATGGAGCCCGACCCTGAGATCATGACCTGGGGCGCGTGGGTGGCACAGTGGTTAAGCGTCTGCCTTTGGCTCAGGGCGTGATCCCGGCATTGTGGGATCGAGCCCCACATCAGGCTCCTACACTATGAGCCTGCTTCTTCCTCTCCCACTCCCCCTGCTTTGTTCCCTCTCTCGCTGGCTGTCTCTATATCTCTGTCAAATAAATAAATAAAATCTTTAAAAAAAAATGACCTGAGCTGAAACCAAGAGTCAGACACTTAACCAATTGTGCCAGCCAGGTGCCCCTCTTTCTGCACTTTGAATATGTCATGCTACCCTCTTCTGGCCTGCGAAATTTGTGCCGAATAATCTGCTGATAGCCTGATGGGTACATTTCCCTGGAGCATGATAAATCACTTTTCTTTTGCTGTTTTTTTATATTCGCTATCTTTAACTTTCGACATTCAGATTATAATGTGTCTTGATGTTGGTCTCTTCAAGCATTTTTTTTGTTTTGTTTTGTTTTTCTGGCTTTTTTGGTTAATTTGAAACTCCCTTTGCTTCCTGGACCTGGATGTGTGTTTTCTTCTCCAGGTTAGGAAAGTTTTCAGCCATTATTTCTTCAAATATGATGTTTTTCTGGACCTTTCTCTCTCTCCTCTCCCTTTGGGACCTCTTTAATTTGAACATTATTCTGCTTGATGTTGTCACATAAATTTCTTAAATTATCCTTAACATGTTAAATTCATTTTTCTGTCTGCTGCTCTTTATGGGTGGATGTCAGTGCTCTGCCTTCGACCTCACAGACCCTGTCTTCTGTTCCATCCAGTCTCATGGTGAACCCCTTTATTGTGCTTTTCCGTGTAATTATTGTATTCTTCATCTCTGTCCCTTCTGGTTGGTACTTTCTCATACTTCCTGTTCCTGGTGAAGTTCTTACTGGGTTCACCCGTTCTTCTCCCAAGTTCCATGGGCATCTTTATGACCATCAAATTGAATTCATTACATGTAGATTACTTATCTCCATGTCATCTCCATATCATCTTATTATTTTATTCTCTTATTCGGAACACATTTCTATTTCCTCATTTTCCTTGGCTTTCTGTGTTTCTATATATTTGGCAAAACAACGACTTCTTTTAGAGTTGAAGAGTTGCCATGTGTAGGAGATAAAATTTCTTGCCACCCTTGTCCTAGCTCTTGGCTGTCTCCTAACCTTTGTGATTGTCTAAACAGTCTGATTGATTTTTGATATGTCCCCATTGTTGAGGGTGTGCCAAAACCTGTCAATGTTCCAAGGAGAGGGATCTTATTTAACACTTAGTTTTAGACTGATTGGAAGTCAGACTTTCAGGCAGAAGCTTTTAAAGTGTGCAAATATATATAGTCCTGTGGGGTGACAGTCGTAAACCCAGCTGGACTCCAGATTGGGAGATCTGAAGGTGTCCCTGGGTGACAGTTTCAAACATCAGGGCTCCAGATAAGTGTATAAGCTCCCTTCTGGGATGTTTGGTAGAGCTGTAGTGAGGCCAAGGGGTGCACAAGGATGGCTTCTCTCCACTTACATTCCCTGGGAGCACCTCTGTAACCTCTAGATGTCTAGGAGACCTGAAGCTTGTCCATCAGGTTGAAGCTCCAGGATAAGTAAATAGGCCTTTTGCACAGGAAGACTAAGGTTGTGTTTCAGCCTGCTGTCTGTGCAGTGCCCTGAGGGTATTGGCCTGCCAAGAAGTGTCTTTGCATTTGTTATAGTTCCTTGGAGCTCAGGAACGCCAGACCCCTTGGCCACCAGAGCCAGGCAAACAAGGGGCATCCCCTGTGTGGTTTGCTCATGCCTACTGACTTTGGCAGGGCAGCTGGTATGTTTAGGGGGCAAGGCATGTTCTCTGGCTTCAGAAAGAGAACAGCAAAATGCCTTGACTGCATGTGCTCATGGATTTCAGCAATGTTGCAAGAGAGTGCCCTGTCCCAGGCCCTAGGTTGGGGGCGGGAAATGTCATGACTGTTCACACTAGCCTGCCCTAACCAGGGAGTAAAGAATTGCTGCTACCACCCGCTCTCTCTAGCCTCAGCAAGGCAGTGGGACAGTGGTGTGACTGCTTGCCCCCACCCTTCCCAGTGAGGCAGCAGGAAGGTACTGTGTCTCAGTGGGCCTACCTGTACTAGCAGGGTAGGTGGACAGCACACAAATGCTGTCTTCCAGGACCTTTGTCTCCAGAGAGACCCCTGACTCTCCTCTGCCCCTCGGGCAGATACCCTCAGATGAACAAATGAACTTCCTTGCCATATAGTCCAGGCACTTTAAAAATCAGTGCTTTTGAACAGAATCCCAGGGCGAGCTAGACCAAGCATGAGCCCTTTAGAAGGAGAATCTCAGTTTCCTATAGTACTTCGGATCCCTCATCCATCTTGGTTTTCTAACCCAAGCATTTTTGAGGAGCTCATCTGTCTGGTGCAGATCCCAAGGGCTGGAGTGCCTGATGTGAGGCACCAACCCCTCACTCTTCCAGAAGAAGCACCAGACTGGCAAAGAGCCTATTGCGTGTTGGGGCTCTGGGGGTTGAGTTTTTTGTGAAGACCGCATCTCTGCCTCTCCCACCTGTCTCTATGAGGTTCTTTTATCCTTTGGTTGTCATCCAGATTTCGGATCTTTTTCACAGGGAAATGATCCACACGTAGTTGTAAATTTGGTGTGTCTATGGGAGAAGATGCGTTCAGGATCTTCCTTCGCCGCCATCTTGCATCCCTTTCCAGAATACATTTTTAGAGTGTTTTATCAGACAAGATAGTCCATTTCCATATGACTTCCTCAGCATCTAACAGGTGTTTTATGTAATGGATTTTTCCTAAGGCAATTGCTCAAATCTGTGAAATGGTATTAGTTTTACTCTTCCTGACCTCTTCTAACCTTTAAACATCTCTGAGTCCTAAATGCATGTTGCATTTCTTTCTAAGATCCTGGGAGGTGTGCCCATTTTAAGAGCCTCTATTTGTTTGTTTATTTTTTACCATTGATATTTACTGTTCTGCTTCGGCACGGGGGCTGATTGATGGGGATGTTGCATGAACATTCCCCCTGCTTGTTAACTACACTTTATGGGAGTAATGTGAGCTTTCTGTTTTTGATAATTTACTATATTCTCTACTGAGGACAAAGTAGGGAGAGAGTCTATTGCTGTAAGGCCAAAGAGCATGATTGATAGTATGGATATAAAACAAGCCGAGTCACGGGCTTTGTGTGTGTAATAGGTTCTGTAAGTGAGGGACAAATGGGAGGGATGCAAAGGGAGAAAATTGAAATGACATTAAGAAATATTCTCTCTATTTTTATCTTCTTTAATGGCACCAGCCTGGATCAAAACATTTCAAAGCACATAGAACCAATGAGTCAGAACTCATATTGTAATTATACACCCATTATTCTCATGTGAGCTCTTGGATCATGATTTATCAGAGATTTTTTGGAGACATTTTTATGGATAAATGGAAAGGTGTTTTTGACAGATATCAGTCTAGCAAATGACTTCAGAGAAACAGAGAGCTGGAAAGAGCATTGCTGGAAATTAATTACTTTTTGTGAACCCAGCAGAGAACTGATGTTTATAGGAAAACAAGCAACATGAAATCTAGAGAGTGACAGGCACTCACAGGAAGAAGTAAGAGCTCAGCATTACTTTACTTAGGGCAGACACAGACTGAATAAGTTATAAGCTCAAACAAAGATTAAACCAGAAAATTTTAACAAATTGAGCAACAACACAAACAAGCAAATAGTGTTGGATCAAATTCCAAAGAACAAAATAAATGTCTGTGAGTCCATATGAAAAAATAAATAACAGAAAAATTATTCATAATATACAGATATTCCTGCCTCCAAGAGGTAGAGTTTAATTCCCTTCTCCTTGATTGGGCACTGAATTTAGTGATTGGCTTCTAACTGATAAAGATTTGAGAAAAAAAATGTAACTTTTCAGCAGAGAAATCTGGCAGGTGCCACTTAAACCAAGTGATGAAGCTAACTCTCCAGTGATTAGTCATGTTGTTGTCATGTATGCCCTGATACGATGCACAGAAAGGGCACTCACCTTTGTGCTATACTTCCCCCAAACCATAACCCCGATCTAATTAACAGAAAATATCAGAAAAATCCAAAATGAGAGAACTTTAAATGTGAAAAAGTCCTGAAAAACAAGAAGGGGCTATGGGAGTATCACAGATTGAGGATGAGTAAGCTTATATATAACTAAATTCCATGTGTTATCCTTACTTGGATTCTGGGAGAGACAAAGGACATTAGTGGGAAAAACTGGTGAAATCAGAATAAAATCTGTAGCTAACTGTGTAGTCCCAATGTTCATTTCTCAGTATTACAGACATACCATGGTTATAGAAGATGTTAACATCAAGGGAAGCAACTTACAGAAGTCATCACTTTCAGCCTTACAATAAGCAAAATCTGGACAAATTGGAAATCAGTAGCTTTTCTTGGACTCATCAGAGAACCAAGGCTTCAAGGCTAATTGCCACCCTGAAGTTTGGAGAGGCAGGCACATCCAGAGAGGTAAGAACTGAGACCTGCTTGCTGCTTCCTGAGATCTGTAGCAGGCACCACTGTAGCCACAGTCTGGTAGATAGACTTAAATGATTCTTTTGACAAATTGCTGGAGGCTGGGTGTGACTAGTAGGGAAAATCCAGGAGGCTACAGTTTTGGGGGTTTCCCTGTCAGTACCCCTGTAGGTTCCCATAGTGAGGATGGAGAAAGGTGCCCTGGTGGCTTTGGAAGGGGGTGAATGAAAGGAGGAGGTAGTGGGGGCATAAGAATTATTTGGAAATATGTGCAGAGCTTTCTATGGAACAGAAGTGTGTGCTCCAAGAGAAAGAACATGGCCAAAATGCAATTCTGAAATCTTATCCCAGTCAGGGGATAAATCATCCCCCACTTCGGCCTCCTGCATCCTTCCTTTTTCATGGGAGAGGATGAGTGGGTGAAACATATCAACAGGGGATAGAGCCTCAAGAAATAGATTGGGAATGCTGCAGTTAGAGCAAAGAGCAGGGGCACAGACAGAGAGGTATATCCGTGCAGCAGAGTTACAAAAGCTTGTGAAGGCCACAGCCCCAGACAGAGGCCCACTATAGACTGGGACTTCCTGGCAGGCTATAGAAAGCTTGCTCTCCCTGACAGGCTACTCTGACACCTACAGATCTCCAGGCTAGTTAAGAGTGGGTTACAGCCAAAAGCACTGCAAGACAAAGACTGTCTCTGGGAGGAATACTCAGGGAAGCCCCAAAGTCAAGAGGGGAGACAAAAACAAGGACACTAGAGGAGTTTGAAACATCTGGCACGTGTTACCGCAGACATTAAACATGGTGCAACTGATAGAGATCAGAATGTTGGATCTACCTATGGGGGGAGCTTCTAGGGAGGAATGAATGAAGGCAAAATGGGAACGTTGAGTTTTCTGGTTCTTAATTGATTTCTTTTTTTTTTCAAGATTTTATTTATTTATTTGAGAGAGTGAGAGAGAGAGAGAGAGAGAGCACGCATGAGTGGTGAGGAGAGGCAGAGGAAGAAGGAAGAAGCAGTCCCCCTGAGGGGCAGGGAGCCCGATGTGGGGCTCGATCAATCCCAGGACCCGGAGATCATGACCTGAGTGGGAGACAGATGCTTAACCGACTGAACCACCCAGTCACCCCTCTTAACTGATTTCTAAAAGGTAACTGTTTATCTTTATTTTTTAGAAAGATTTATTTATTTATTTATTTATTTGAGAGAGAGAGTAGGGGCAGGGGCAGAGAGAAAGGGAGAGAGAGAATCTCAAGCAGACTCTGAGCTGAGTGCAGAGCCTGATGTGGGGCTTGATCTCACCACCCTGAGACCCGAGCCTAAATCAAGAGTTGGATTCCTAACAAACCAGGGGCGTCACCCAGGAGCCCCTAAAAAGGTAACTGTTTAATGTGACAATAGTAACAATGTGTTACATAGTCATAGTACATGGATAAGTGAACTGGATGACAGTGATGTCACAGGGATGAAGGAAAGAATTGGCAATACTCTGTTATAAGGTCCCTGCACTATACGTGAAGGGGTGTAGTGTTAGTTTACGCTGGCTTTACATCATTTAAAAATACATGTTGTAAATTCTAGGGCAACCACAAAAATATAAGGAAGGAATTGTAAATTCTACATAAGTTAGGAGCTAAAATAGAAGCATTAGGGGAAATTGGGAACTTAGTAGAGAAATTGTGTGCAATATTCTGCAACTGTGCTAGTGTTCTAAAATTATCCCTAAAATCATAGGGGTTCGATATGTTCCTTAATTATGCTTAATTATGAAATCATCTCTTAAATAAATTAATGGTGCATCTCTTGACCTCAGTTCTCAGATCAGTTGTTTGAGATACCTGGAAATCAGGCATCTGAAAAGATGGGTGCTATAAATGAGAAAGAGAAATACTAATATAAAATGTTATGGAGAGTAAAGGGGCTGTCGCCTCTCTGTACCATGTGAAAATTAGAGACAAAATGTATATAGAATTACAATTATGCTTAGTTTCAGTATTTTATTTATAAGTGACCTGGGTATCTAAAGAATACTATTAACTCAGTTTAGCATAAGTTTAAGGTTTTAAGTTACCTAGTAGCTTAGGAACTATTTTTACATCACAAATCATAAGTACTGTTGAAATAAGGTTGGTTGGAAGGATGGTTCAATTTGGTTAAGGAAAAATTCACATTTTTAATAATCTGAAACAACTGGTAGCTACAGGTGAGTTTATTTAATCAGGAAACCTTTGTAAGTTAGGAAGAATATACACAAATAGAATAAGAAGGTATGATGCTAAAAACGTTGCTGTTTTTTTCAACCAACAATATCAAACTAGTCCTGTTTGCCAAAGACTTACCTGAATTATGTAAACTTGAATTTTAAAAATCTTTGAGTTAGTTTCTGTAAGAATATTTTTTAAAGCATGTGAAAGTATTGGAAGCTGAATTCCCCAAATTTCTGAGCATTTTAGAACTGTTCATTTATTGTATAAGTGTTTATTTATCTTTAAAGCAATCAGAATAGAAGTCCTTTTAAGGAATTTATGGTGTAATTTTGTAATACCAACCAAAGGTAGGAAACTATTACATATTTGTAGACACAAAAACATACAGACAGACACAAATAGAGAGCTTTAATTCTAAAACTTCAGCCACGCATCAGACAAAAGCACAGAAATAAGAACACCTGGTCCCTATTTCTGGTTGTGCAAAAGAGCTGGTTATCATCGTTGCCACCAATATTTGTGAAGATCTTTGAGATTTCCTTTGCACTGACACGTATCTTATGAAGGCTGTGGACTAAATTTTGGGAGAAGGACCAAGGAAGAGACCCAGTGGCCAATTTGGGTGTCTCCAAAACCCATTTGAGTGCTGAAGCATCCTGCCTCATTCTTCCAATGCGCTTCTCAGCCAGGTGTTAGCAGCTGCTGTGTGTTAGGTCCGTTAAGCTTCAGTCTCTACAGAACGCTGAGCAGGGGACAGTGTGTGGTGAAAGAGGAAGAGTTTCCTCGGAAAGTGTCTGTCTTAGTGTATTTGTTGGTCAAGGAGTTTCCTTGGTTTTGGGAGGTCTGGCTTCTACTGTGAGTTTTGATTTCGAGAATAGCTAATTCTTTGGTTTGCAAGGAGCCTTCTAATAGTGACTTGGGCTCTATTTTTGATGGGTCTTTTTGCAACTGTCATTGAACGCTCTTTGTCTCTATTTGAGGGGGCTGGAGGAGTCTTGACAGGAGCAACGGAAGGTCAAGTTGTCAGTGAGAGCCATTCAAGCACAAAGGTACCTAGGCATGAGTCAGGGACCTGGAGGGGGGGCCATAAGGAGAGCGAAGAATACTGATGTTCCAACTGGAAAGTTATTCTCTTTCCAGAAGGTTTACTGTGGCCATGGGACTAAGCAGGCAACCATGCTGGGCAGTGAGAGGTTCTAGTAAGATAGAAAGAAGTTTGGGTAAAGAATGTCACATAGTGGGCCTCACAGAGGCATCTCAATTCTAGAATTCTCTGCTCCTCCTCGGACAGCATCGCCTCTGTTAGAGAAACCTCCTGTAGGGGTTCATATTTCTATTCTCCCACATAGATGGCCAACCTAATACTAGTTGTTGTACCCTTGCTCTAACTAATTAATTTTTCTTCTCCACTTACTTCTGCTCTTAGTGAGTCATTCCACTCCTTTCCAATTGTAAATTAGATAAGCTGAACATTGCAAACAAATGGAGGGGTAAAGAACCAGTCTCTTGGATAAGCTTGGCCTCTTTTATCAGAATCCCATTGTGTGTCTCTCTGCTTTAATGGGATGTGTTGTTAATAGGACTAAAGTAATGAAGCAGATGAGTGTGAGAGGTCTGAATGTCCCGTAATAAACAGTGAAGGAGGGCTGGTTTCCGCAATCGTACGACAGTATCACTAGGCACAGAACATTCTAGACACACATGAGTGGTTTGGGACCACCGGGTCAGGGATAGCAATCATTTTATGTGAAGTCCAAATAAGTAATGAGTATGTGTTCATGCAGAAGAAACACTCTTTACAGTAAACCAATTAAGAGTGCCTGAGGATAGGAACACAAAGGAGAATCACTGTACTTATAGATAAATAGAGGATGGAGGATACAGAATACAAACATGTCTCTACATCAGTTTCATTTGTAAATTTAGAAAATGTGTTTTTTACTTTGTAAACAAAGCAAAGTTCTAAATATTAATCCCTTGAGCCAGGCAAATAATCCTTATTTCATTTTAACATCACTAGAAGCAGCAGTGAGATACTCTTGTGTATCATAATTGATAGGCCAGCACATAGATTAGAAGCCCAGATGTATTCATGATACTTCGTTGTTATGCAGACATTGAAGACTGCAAGCATCTTCATATGGCAAGTTTAATAGATTTATATTTCTTAGTGAAGCAGCCTCAGAGCTACGTTTTTCAGCTCCCCCTTTCAAAAAACCTGCTGTGAGGGGCATGGGCAAGTGACACCTCCAGCTGTTGCACCTCTGGGACTTTCGCGCCCCCACTCACCTTCATCCTGGGGCCATATTCTCCCCAGGCTTCTCCCAGCCAATGACTGGATGGTAGAGCAGGGTTCTCCTGGCCTGACGTGGGGTTTCCCTAGTGGGCGGCCTTTGCTCTGGAGCTCCCCATCAGACCTGCTGAGGCTGTCTCTGAGCTGCACTGAAGTCCGAGCCTCTTCTTGCCCAGTCGTGCCTCATCCCATCTCCTTTCTCAAGTGTCAGACCTGCATCACAGCTGGAGTGCTTTCCTCTCCCTCTCCTGCTTCTTTATTCTCCACAGACATTTCCCTGGCAAATCATTCGTATGTCTGATCCCATCTTGGCATCTGTTCCCAAGAGAATGCAAAGTGACTAACTAAGAAAAGCTAGAAAGGTTCCCCTTGGGCTCTTCTGGACTCCATTGATCAATAACAGGTGGGTCCTTCTCCAGGAGTGAATGGTGACACTCAACTCAGCTTAACATTCAAGGCAGGAAAGCAAGGATTGGTTTTCACTCCAGATAGCGAATGATCCATTGCAGCTACGTGTAATGAAACTTGGGAACAATAGGAGGCATGTCCCAAGGGCTGGAAATGCTTCATCTAGATTTAACACAGACAGGCATTGTCCTACAAACCATGCAGATCTTAAATTTGACAGACCAAATATGTAGTATATATATATTTAATTCTGCAGATCTAGAAAGATCTTAATGGTTCTTTTAAGCTTAAAATATTGCATGATTCATGCCAGGTTAATTCTTCTCAAGGATTTAAAAAATTTGTTTTTACGTGTGATTTTCTTTTTCTTACAATGCAAAGTAATTCAGATCCTAATTAAAAGAATAATAGGCACCATGTATGTCTCTCTACCCACCTTTCATACCTTAAGCGTTGTTTCCTCTCCAATACCATCTGTTTGAGTCTTCTAATCTAGCTGAGGACTGTCTGGCCAGGTCTCTAACTCATCAACTAAGAATACTTAGTTACAGCACTTAAAAGGAAGAATTTGCCTCTTGGAACAGGTAGAAACCACTCCCTCTGTCTGCAGTCCCCTGCCCCCAGCTGGTTATCTGGCACAGCCCATCTTGTCACTCATGTCTACACAGACAACCCTCCATGGGAGACCCCCGCTCTGATCCTTCATCTGAGGTAGCCCCCTCCCATCTTTTCTTTTGGTTTGTCAAAATAAAATTATTTTCCTTTGTTTGCTGACTTAGTAATGAAGGGAATGAAGATTAAAACCTAGGGAGATCCCATTTCCCAACCACCAAGTTGGACACAGTTAAAAAGAGTGACACCACCAACTATACACAGTGACATGGGCCTCCTGAGTCTTTTAACTGCACGTAAGGATGCAGCCACTTTGGAAAAGAGTGGGTCATAGCTTAGTCTATGTGAAGATGTGTCAAGTTCTGGACACAACAATTGTACTGTATACACCCTAAAGAAATTCCAGCCCCTGTCTCCCAAATCCTAAGAAGATACACAGCTGTTTTCATTGTAATGTTAAAAATGGCGGGAAAACCCAATCTAATCAAGTAGAATGGGTACTTTCGCTTAATGCCGTTGTATGATGGGATAGAATAGAGCAAGGACCATAAGCCACAATGAAACTTTATAAGAGTTAATATTATAAACATGATATTGAGCCAGAAAGCAAGTCGAAGAATACATACAGTATATGCTTCCCTTTATTTGGAGTTCAAAATATTCAAATCAAAGGAATAGCTTATTTAGCAGTATATTTATATCAAATAAACGATAAAGAAGAACAATGGGAATAATGAACAGGATGGGATTAGAGATGGACCAAAAGAGGCCCGCAAAGGCATGGGTGAGTTTTCTTTCTTAGGTGGAGGGATTACACGTAGGTGTTCCTTTATTTTTTATTCCTTATGTCTTCTGCACAACATATACACATCATTTTGCAAGCTTTAAAAATAAAGCAAATTAATAATGTCAACAAAAAAATTGGGGAGAAGAAACTTAAGCAATAACAACACCAAAAAGTGAGCCCTATCTTCTATGGAGTATTACCCAGGGCACAGGAAACACTCGCGGGGCTGCTTCGTGCACCAGAACCAAAGCTTTGTTTCATAACATCTTAAGGATTTAGTGAGATTTTTAGCTTTTGAAACAGTGGTTCTCTGCTGCCTCCCTGCTACCCTGTTGACAACAAGCCAGGTGCAAAAACAAGTACGTCTGATAGTTTCTGAACCTAAGATGCAAACACAAAATTCTGTTGCTTCCTTGGTAAATGCCCCTTGCATCTTCTCTGGAGTTGGACTCTGGTTGTTGCCATACATATGGCTCTCATGCCATAATGCAGCCACTGCTGGTCCCTGGGAGGCTGTGGCAAAGCCTCTTAGAATCCTGTGACCCTGACAAATAGATGGGAAAACGGAACCCACAAGGGCTGAAAGGCAGTGGGGCATCAGATCAAATGTGTATGGCTTCAAGCCAGTGGCTCTCTGGCTTAACAACCTTGGGGCATATGGATGGCAGCCAGAAAAGGTACTTTTTTTTTTTTTAAAGATTTATTTATTTGAGAGAGAGAAAGAGAGAGAGCATGAGCAGGAGAGGCAGAGGGAGAGGGAGAGAGAATCTCAAGCAGACTCCCCTCTGAGCACAGAGCCCGACTCGGGGCTCAAACCCATGACCCTGAGATCATGAACTGAACTGAAACCAAGAGTTGGATGCTTAACTGACTGAGCCACTCAGGCGTTCCCAGAAAAGGTACTTTTAAGGAGCTAAAATACACATTACCATAAGGAAAATGAAAACACCTAACTGTCTTTATAGAATTTTAAATACAATTTTATACATGTAATAGAAATACAGTAAAAATTCTGCATATGTGTTTGTACAATACGTTCCTTTTTCGTAAAACAACTATGAGGATTGTAGGTATTTATATTGAATAGTCAGAATGGTAGCGTCTTACAACTCATTGACAACCCCTGCCTCACACCCTGGGTGAAGAAACTGATGAGCAGAGAGATTAGGTAATTTTTTTTTTTTTCAGTCAGACGCTGAGCTAGGAGCAGAACCCACATCCTCCTGGCTTGGTGTTTGGCCCTTCCTTTTCACTGGACAGCACTATCTGAAAAGGTTTAGGACCATGGCAATAACATACTTTGCGTGTCATGTCTTCTTCTTCTCTGTGATGAGTGCTCTTACTTATGAAGCTTCCTCAATGGTCTAGGACACAATTTCACACAATTTTTGAGTGTCTCTCCATCGTCCATCCACAAGACAGTCAACCAAGGACCTTCCCTAAACCCTGGGCTGTAGTGATAGACATCTCAGGCAGGATAGCTTGTCTTAGAATAAAGAAATTCTTACAATTTATACCAGGATACAGTAGCCCTGTTGGATTCCCTATGACCTTAAACTTCATATTCTTAATGCAAGACTCTGCAAAGCAGTTTAGAAAACAATGCAAAGATTTTAGTATATTGAGACAGGTTAGCAAGATCTGCAGTGATTTTATTTCCTTCCATTTCCTACTTTCTGAGTGTTCTTGCTGCAAATAAATGATATCTCTTTATTTGGCTGTGAAATACCGATGCTGGGCCACATTCCGTGCTGGAGAATAGCGTGAGCAGATGTGTGGAGGAGGCTAGCTCGCATGAGCAGGGGGGCGGGGCCTCCCCGTCCATGGTGGAAACAGTAGTGTGCAAGTGATAGGCAAACGTTTAAATAAGCAGAGGTAGGCAAGGACATGGCAGGTTTCAGGAGCCAGGCATCGATCAGCATTTCAAAGGGATTCCAAAGGTAAAGATAACTCTTCTAACTATTGGAAATGAGAAAAAGTCAAGAGAAGGGTTATTGGCAATAAAAGTGAATCTAGAGATTATGAAAGCACTATGTGCTGAGGTTAAGTTCAGAAGCAAGGTTGGTTTGAGTTGGAAGAGTTGAAGGAGGCGGCAGGAAGCAGGCCCCTGAATGGCCTTTTCCAGGGGTCCCTCTCTGAAGTGTTACCACAAACCTCCTCCTTCAATCCAGTGGTGTTTCCCAGGCCTGGTCCTCACGGAGTTCCTCCTGACTTCCTCCTCCATGGCCTCTGCTTCTGTGGGGGTCAGGGCATGGGGAGTTAAGGGCAAACATAGGACAGTCCAATAAAGGGAATGAGTAAGAGGAAACAACCAGATGTCTGTATCCTCGAAATAGGAGAAAGGGGCTGTCTCTGACCATAATACAGGGAGAATTGAAATATGGGAAAGAAGGGAGAGATGATTAAAGATGTCTAGAGTTGGAGAGGACACAAAATGCCTCGGAGGCCACGGAACCTCCCTCAGGACTAAATTGAGAGATACCAAGATGGCAGGTCGGGCTGAACCTGGCAGATCATTCTGTGTAGACCCCTTCCCGCCTCACCCCTCCTCTCTTAGTTATTAATTTTTTTAGTTCACATTTTAATTTGATAGAAAGGTTGCTTTTGCAGCAGAAATTAAAAACAGACAACTCAAAATGTTTTCTGAAACATGAAGAAATAGGAAGAGAGACACACAACCTCACTGGGGGAGGAAGGGAATATTTGTTTCAATCCTTCCCTTCTCCATCTGGGAACTCCTCCTCACTCAGGCTCCTCCAAGCCCTGAGCCATCAGAACTGCCCCTGTGCCCGCATCCCTCCACACAAGGCTCTGCCCTCCTGGTCCTCAAGCTCAAGGTGTGGATGGACCAGCCCTCGTCCTCATTCCCTTTGCCTCAAGTCCTCTAAGACCCGGGCACTGACAAGACTCCGACAATACCACATCTCTCAAGAGGAACAAGGCGAGGCTAATTTTGGACCCACCTGATCATAGAGAACAGTGTGTGTTACAAGTGGTATTGAATCCACTATTACAAAAAACAAACGCAAAAACATATGAGTTGGAAATGTCCCATCCAAACTCCTTCAACCTCTTCTTTCAGAAAATCTTTCATAATGATGCGAAGAGAAACTATTTTAAAAACCTGATTTACTGGGGCGTCTGGGTGGCGCATTCGTTAAGCATCTGCCTTCGGCTCAGGGCGTGATCCTGGCGTTCTGGGATCGAGCCCCGCATCAGGCTCCTCTGCTGGGAGCCTTCTTCTTCCTCTCCCACTCCCCCTGCTTGTGTTCCCTCTCTCGCTGGCTGTCTCTCTCTCAAATAAATAAATAAGATCTTAAAAAAAACAAACAAACTGATTTACTGGAGTGTTTTTGTGTGTTTTGCTAGATGCACGACCTCATTGTTTATACCTACGAAGACAGAATTCCTTTTGAATCTGGCCTTTCAGTCAGCACCATGATCTATCCTGATGATGCCCTGATAACCAAGTGTCATTCATTCTTGAAAAAAATGTGGACTTTTCCACTACTGATCCTGGCGTTTGGGGGTGGAGACAGGGATTTTGCTTTTCTAAAAAAGATGCAGCACACTCTGAGAAGTGCTGCTTTATAAGTTGCCCTGTTTATTTCCATCCTCATTATTGTGATGCTCTTCACACGGAGTCATTAGAATCATTCATGATAACATAACTAAAGAGAGATAAGTTATAAGAAATTTCACTCCTTCTAATTGCTTGATTTTAAATTGTGCCCTTTGCTAAACCACTGCTGGTCATAAGAATATAAATGAACCCCTTACCTCTAATAGTCCATCAAGAATCAAGAATGTGCAGTTTGAATGAGCAAGATATCCTTGTGCTCATTTGAATAATGAAGATGCCAGGTGTTGCCTTTGAGTCTGATGCCATCATGGTGGATTCAAGCTCACTCACCACGTGGAGGTTAGTGCAGTGACAGTTGCTGTGATGGCATTTTCTCATTAGACCTTACCTGTTACGTGCTTCGATAATGATGGCGTAGTTAAAAATCATCTCACCCTCTCCTGGTTTGATTGATCTCCACTTAATTTGAATATTTGGTTTATCCAAAAGTCAATTGACTTAAAGGATATAATTTTTTCCTGTAGGTTCATAGATGAGATTCCCTGGAGAGACCTGATGACTGCCCAGGGCCAGTGGCTGGCACTCCGTCTCCCCAGGTCCTTTCTGGCTGTGGACAAAAGACACCAGGGACTTACCACATGGGCCAGTCCATAGGGCAGCTCACAGCATGGCAGCCGGCTTCTTCTAGAGCAAGTGGGCAAGAGAGGGAGGGCCAGGTGGACATCGAAGTCATTTTGTTACCTATCTTGACAGTGATGTATCTGTGTATGCTGCTGCTATGTATTATTCGTTAGAAGCAGGTCAGTAAGTCTAGCCCATGTTTAAGAGGTGGGAGGATTACGGAGGGTGGGAATATAAGCAGATGGGGTCATTGGGGTCACCTTAGAGGCTGCCTGCCACAAGTACATTTTTGAAATGCTCTCTAAATTCACAACATGCTCTAGTCTCCTCAATGTATTCTTCATAAAATTCCTTTAGTTAGTTTTAACATTAAATCAACATACATTGTGCTGGCCTTAATTATTGGCACATTATAATAATCAATTTTTCTAATTTGGGTAATGTAGTTGAAATTTTTGATTACTTTAAACTTAATAATTTTCCCCCTGGTTTTCCTATAGAATTTTTTTAAAGATTTATTTATTTATTTTAGAGAGAGAGAGCCCATGCGTGAGTGGGGGAAGGGCAGAGGGAGAAAGAGAGAGAAGCAGACTCCATCCCAGCACAGACTCCAACAAGGGACTCAATCTCACGACCCTGAGATCATGACCCTAGCTGAAATCAAAGAATTTGACACTCAACTGACTAAGCCACCCAGGTGCCCCTAGAATTTGTTTTAAATAGAAGATTTTTAAAAACGTTTAAAGGCCAATTTTTAAACTTACATTTATGCCTTTTATTTTTTTATTATTATTTTTTTTAAAGATTTGGATCTTAAAATCAAAAAGGAGCATTGTTCGTTTTACTTTAAGATGATGAAGTGATCATCAGAAACTTTCTTATATTATGTATTTGTTCATAGAACCTTTCCGTTATGTTATACAGAAAAAGCTACACATGTTTTCTGGGAAGACTATTCTTTCTTCCTGTGCTTGAGTCACTCAAAATACCTACACTGTGGGGGGCGAGTCACAAGCCTAGTGTCAGACGTCACTCGCCTGAGCTCCCATGAATTCCACCCTGGTAGCAGTGAGCTCAGAGGAAAGATGGCACAGGGACAGTATCATGCCCATGAACACATGCTTGCACTCGAGCATCTTCTTGGCCTCCTGAGGCCTCAGTTTCCACTTTCAGTAGGGTAGGGACCTTAGGTTAGACAGTCTTAATACAACACCAAGAATACATATGACTAAAGATAAATTTGCATTCATAAAAATAAAAACATTTTGAACTTCAAGAACATCATTAATAAATGAAAGACAAGTCCCAGTTGGGGAAAAAAAATGTTCAAAACATATGTATGATAAATTACTTGCATCCCAAATAGATTCTAAAAGCTTACAGTTCAATTATCAGAAGACAAAAAGGCAATAAAATATAAGCTAAAATTTTGAATAGACATTTCATCAACGAAGATGTATATCGAATGGCCGACGAGCACAGGGCATGATTCTCAATATTATCAGCCATCAGAGAAATGCAAATAAAAACCACCATGAGAAGCCACTTGACAATCATGAGGTTGACTATAGTAAGAAAGACGGGGGTGCTTGGGTGGCTCAGTTATTAAGCGTCTGCTTTCAGCCGGGGCCATGATCCCAGGGTCCTGGGATGGAGCCCTATATTGGGCTCTCTGCTCAGTGGGGAGTCTGCTTCTCCCTCTGCCTTCTGCTCCCCCTGCTTGCTCTCTCTTTCTCTCTGTCAAATAAATAAAATCAGAAAAAAAATAAAGTTATAAAAAAGGACAGTCAAGAACGAGTGTTGGAGAGGCTGTGGAGCAATTGAACCCTCATTCATTGCTCATGGGAATATAAAAAGGTGCAGCCACTGTGGAAAACAATCTGTCACTTATTTGAAAATAAACGTGTAAATTTACTAGATAACCCAGCAATTACTTTCCTGAATATCCATCCACGATAAATGACAGTATGTGTCTGTACAGAGACTTGTGCATGAACGTTCATGGCGGCATGATTTGGAACAGCCAAAAAGTAGAAATAACCCAAATGCCCATCCATGCTGCAACAAAGATAAACCTCAAAATATATTATGCGAAGTAAATTTTTAAAAAGCACAGATTGTGAAATTCCATTTATATGAAATGTCCATAAAAGGCAAGCCTGTAGAGACAGAAAGTACATTAGTGATCACTTAGGCTTGGAGTGGGAATGAAGACCCACGGCACATGAGCGGGAGGCATCTTTACGTGGTGATGGAAATGCTCTAAAATTGGACTGTGGCAGTAGTGGCGGCACTACAAATTTACTAGAAATTACTGACTTGTACGCTAAAATTGGGTGACTTTAGGATATAGGTTTATCTACCAGCTTTATACGGTGTATTAGCTAGGTATGTATGTATGTGGTAAGAAATAAAGTGGTAACGTTCAGTGTTGCTGTGACGAGTGGAGTTTTAGTGCTTGGTACAGGGGGGCTAGTCAATGAACTGCTGCTGCCTTAATTTCTGACCCTGCTGTTATTTCAACTTCTTGCCTATTATGCAGGACTATTATCCTAAAGGGCCAATCCTGTATTTGTATTAAAAAAATGGGTAGGGTGCCTGGGTGGCTCAATCGGTTAAGCATCGGGCTCTTGATTTCTGCTCAGGTCGGGATCTCAGGGTCATGAGATCAAGCCGTGTGTCAGGCTCTGTGCTCAGTGGGGAGTCAGCTTGGGATTCTCTCTCTCTCTCTCCCTATGCTCCTCTCCCATGCTTGCTCTCTCTCCCTCAAATATATGAGCGAATCTTTTTATAAATGGAGTGCTAACCCACACTTCTCACCATATTCTTGTGCCATTTAGATAAAAAACGAATATGAAAATTGTATATCATCCCCAACAGATGGAATTATGCCATGATTTAGCTAAATCTTATCAATATTTGAGATTATTTTCCTTAAATTCCAATCTGTAAAGTAAAAGCTCATTCATTTCTGTTATAAGTGCTCACTTCACCGTGAGACCAAATTATCTAGTAGTATTTGCATCAACCAAATCTTAGGGAGCCATTTCTATTTTTAAAACTTTGGTGGTTTTCTTTTATAATGCTCTTGTGAAATATATATTAAAAAAAACTCTTTTAGCTTATAGTCTATAATTAGAGATACAACCAGGAAAAGAAATAAAAACCGAAATCCCAATAGCAGAATGAATTTTACAGGCTAATTAGAAACTTTGAGAGCCTCAAATTTTAATTAACACTTTCCATTTGCAAATTAGCTGTAAAAGTGGTTGCATTTTGCTGCCCTTCTCTCTGTAAGAAGTATATTTTAAATAGTGAAGGTAAAAAACCAAAATGGGAAAAAACCAATAATGCAAATATTTTGCTTTCTTTATGTGTTCTCCAGCGTCTCCTCCAAGCTTCATGCTTGCTCCTTTTCATCGTTAATGAGTAATCCTCTGCTAGAATGAGGGTCAAGCAGTGAGAAAACACTAGTGAAACCAAAGTTCTGAAAACAATTTTAACAAGAACAGTCATGCTAAATAGCTAGAATTTTGTTCCAAGGCGATTACTTAGCTCCCTGTGAGATAAAGGCTAGACATTGTCACGTTCTTCAGATTTCAGAATAAGCCATGATCGTGTTGATGCCAAGAAGAACATTCCTGAGTTGATGAAAATCTTCTTTCCGATTTATTTAGATAAACCCCAGGATCATCTGTGATTTTAGGAGGCAAGAAAATATCTTCTAAACATAGAAAATTAAGAAAGTTAGAGCAGCAAGAAAATACACTACACAGTGGGAAGCAATGGGCAAAATTCAGGTCAATGTGCCCGTGTAGGAGCAGGAGGGAGAGGAGAGTAAGTACGGGGTGGTAGGGGGCGGGGGGAGGTGTCCATGTTCTGCTGACACAAGGAGTGCTCATGAAATTAGGTCTCAGGCTTGCCCAGGAGAGGAGGAGGAGCCTCTGAGTCTAACAGTGACCTGTCACCCCCACCCTCTACCCTCCCCCGCCCCCTCTGCTGTATTGCAAGGAACCTTCCAAGGACCTGACTAAAGCTGTGACCGTTCACCCTCTCTTCTGGGTGGTTTTACTGTCTTTTTTTTTTTTTTCCTGGATTTTTATTGTTCTATCTGTCTTGTGTTCCCTTTCTGGGAGGAACTTTCCACCCACTTCATCCGTGAATTTTCTGCAACCCCGTCCATCCCGGGGATCTTCACAGCAGGTGCCATACTTTAAGTTGACACCTGACCCCAGGCAGGATGACCTGAGTTCTTCCTGAGGAATTTGAAATGGGACAAAACTCTTTCACTTCCCCACTCCCATCTGATTCATCTCCTGGACAAGAAAAACCTAACCTTAGCTGGCCACACTCATTGAAGAAACAAAAATGCCATTCCACCCGGAGGCATAGTCATAAAGCACGCTTGCAGAAGGAAGCGGAAGAAAAAGAAAAATCTCTTTTTCTTTGTTTTGGGACATTAAGGTTGGATCTCTATAACTTTTTAGAACAGATTATTACTTGACATATTTCTAATAGCAAGATTATAGTTGTAGTAAATGTCCATGGGGTCCCTTGCTGTAGATGATAGGCTGTATTTCCTTTAAGTTTAAAAACAAACTGTGTTCTCTTCATCTAAATATTCAAACCAATTTCATGTTGAAGCACACAATTTACTGCTGTTGAGCTGCTGTTACAGCGCTTTCGTACCTTGCAGGACAAAGCTCTCAGAGAGTGATTTTTAGACAAATGCTACCTTTCTCAATGACAGATAACATTAAAAAAAAATCACTGGACATTAAATCTTTTCTTATCAGTTGAATGAAGTCTTGCCTCCTTGTCCTTGCCAACCTGCATATGACATATGAATAAGAAATAGCTTTTGTTCTTTAACTGCTAAGATCTTTGGAATTTTTGTGCCATAGCATAAACGTACCTCTCCTCACTGGCATGATTATATATATATTTTTTCACAGATCATGAAACATTTTATTGCCCTGAAGTATTTACATGTCTGACTTCCACCTTAGGGCGGTGCTGTCATTCATTGGTGTGTACCCCAAAACTAAGCCATATGAGTGGAAACTGAATAGATGATGTTGAATGAAATGAGTTTGTTCCGGAGTTACTTCTCCCCCCCAAACATTTTCAAAATTCTCTAGCAACCTGATGTCAACTAAATTTTCCCAAATACTGAACATCAATTCCTTCTTCATGGAACTCTCAAACAGTCCTCGTTCTCACATCACCCAATTTACCATCGCATTTTCCATGCATTTTATTTTTCCCAGCTCTGTATTCTATTTTTCTTTACACAGCTGGAAACTTTCATGTTTTAGGTGCGCCTGGGTGGCTCAGTCGTTAAGCGTCTGCCTTCGGCTCAGGGCGTGATCCCAGCGTTCTGGGATCGAGCCCCACATTGGGCTCCTCCGCTTAGAGCCTGCTTCTTCCTCTCCCACTCCCCCTGCTTGTGTTCCCTCTCTTGCTGGCTGTCTCTCTCTCTGTCAAATAAATAAATAAAATCTTGAAAAGAAAAGAAAAGAAAAGAAAAGAAAGAAAGAAAGAAAGAAAGAAAGAAAGAAAGAAAGAAACTAACTTTCATGTTTTAGAAAGTCCTAAGTCTCGGGATGGAATTTTTCTCCGCTTATTTTCTTTGTTCTAAGGGTCATAAACCACTCCTCTTAAGTCTGCCTCTCCCATCTCTGTCCTACATAATCCCAGCCAACTAATTCCGACTCTTTTTGTTTGGAATCATTCAGAGAGTATGTGTTGCTGGGTTTCTGCCTGCCAGTGCAATATCTTGGGAAGGACTGTTTCTCTCCTGCTCTGGACTTTGGTCTTGACCTTTATTAAGAACATTTAGCACAGACACACTGCACGATGGACTCACTTTATCCTGGGTCAGTTCCCTGCAGTCCTTAAGAATGTTCTCCCCATAGACACCCTAAAGTCCATTCCTCTCTAAATAAAGGTTCCCTTGCTAGTGCTCCTCTAATTTCCCTCTGATCAGCCCTTGCTTGCCCTTACCTTTCTACGACGCCAGATTCTCTGTATCTTTTTATACGTTTTCCCATTTCGCTTTCAAATATCTTACCTTTTCTGGGAACATTTCTTTTCCACAATATTTCAATTAGAATTGTCAGAATTTGAAGCTTATTCCTTGCCTGTTTTGTGGTGGTGGTTGCTGGTTTCCTCATTGGTCCCTTTGTGCTCCTAGATCAGTTAATTTTTGCCGTATGTATTTTGAGACTGTGTTAGTGCATACACATTCATAATTGGATCTTCCTGGTGAATCGAACCTGTTGTCGTTATGTAGTAATCACCTTAATCCATAGAAAGTTTTGTGCATTAAGTCTGTTTTGGCTTCTTTGGGGGGTCGGGGTGTGGAGTGAGAAAAGCTGAAAAAAGAAATCTGAGCTTTCCTCTCAATTTTGCCATGTGCTCCTTCACTTACACTCATGCGTATAATTGTTAAAGCTGATGCACGTTCTTTCTTCAAGCTGTGATATGTCTATGGTCCATATTTTATTTTATTTTATTTTATTTCATTTCATTTCATTTTTATTTATACTTTTTATGGTCCATATTTTAAACAATATGACTATTCTAAAAAGCATTTTGTTTGTGTTTTCATTGTGAAACAGGAGGCCAAATGTGCCAACATGCCCTTCCTCTCCATGCATTGATGATACAGAGAGGGAGAAAAGTAAAACAGCGGAGCCTTTCAGTTGTGAGACCTAGCTCCATACGGCACTGCTACTTTATTCACACATATGTGAGTATATTGTCACCATCATTGTGAAGTATCTTTCTAACTTGATATTACATCACTGCACACATGGGGGAAAGAACCCCAAAGAACAGCACAACGATTGTCTTTTGAAAAGATGAAATGAAGCCCGCTGCTTGGAAAGTCCTTCTTCCTTCGAACTGTGGTTCTTCCCTGAACGTTTTCAGATTACACCAGTTCAACAGTGTTTTTGCAGTTAATAAATCCACACCTGCCCATATATGAAAATCACAAGCAAATGAACACTTATTTAGAATCAAACAAAAAATACTTTAATCAGGACATTTCCAAGTTTTTTACTATCATAATTTAGCCCAACTAAAGCTATTTAAAAGTTACAGGTAGAAACAATTTTAAGGCAATTTTCTCCTTTATTTTTTTTAATTTATTTAAATTGGAAAGTGAGAACAGTTTACCAGTTTCTTCCACCTCCCACCCCTGATGAATATTTATGTAGTTTTTAATATATTTTTGACTTTAAATTACATGAAACTTGTTTTATTGATGTCTTATATGAGAATATAGAATATATGGCTTTGCGTGACTGTTTTAAATGAACTTGCACACACTTATACAATGTAATGTTGATTGGTTTTATCTATATACATCTCAGGAAGAATTACAGGGAAATTATGTTGACATTTTCAGTGACTACTATGCAAGCTAAAGAACTATTCTTGGAAGGGAAGCAAAGAATGGTGGTGAATTAATTAGGGTCTGCGATCCACTGCAAGAAATAGGAGCTCCAAAACAATTAACGTGCTTTTTTGATTTTTAGAAGCTTATTTTTTTCCTTCACATAAAAGGACAAGGGTGGGGGTGGTGCCTTCACGATATGATTATAGGAGTCTTTCCAACAATCGCTCCACCAGCTCAAAACGCGAACCACTCATTTTTCTATTATCCTCATATATATCCTCGATCTACAACTATTGTAGAACACGATCCTACTAGTAGTTACATTAAACTGTTATATGTTATTTCATTTGGTGCTCCACCAATTGCATTCACGTCTTCTTTCAACTTGCACCAATTGAATGCACACATACTTTGTACATGCATCAAACAACATTGATATTGCTATCATGGAAATAAGGTTTGCAGCACCCACCATCTTCAGGGAATTCCACTTAGATGCTGCACTACTGGTAGTAATGTATATTATTGAGGCTCATTGAGCTCTGGACAAGATGGTAACAGCTCTGGTTGGGATAAAAGAGCAGAACTCTGAGTTTGGAAGCAGATCAGTGCAGTATGTGACATTTTGGGTTGCATTTTTTTTTTTTTAAGAGAAGAAGGGAGAAAGAGGAGTGGGGGAGGGGCAGAGGGTCAGTGAGAGAGAGAATCTTAAGCAGGCTCCATGCCCAGCATGGGGCCGGACACGGGGCTCAATCTTGTGAGCCTGAGATCATGACCTGAGCCAAAATCAAGAGTCAGGCGCTTTACTGACTGAGCCACCCAGGTGACCCATGGCTGCATTTTGCTATGTGTATGTACACGGCCAGGTAATTGAGGAAAGACAGAGATATAAGGAAGTTGGTCCCCAAAGTTGCTTCTATACCCCTAACCATTAAAAGTTTCTTAAAACTGATTTTTATATCAGAAAACAACCACCACCGTAACATTAACATTAGTAACAGCACAATGAAATAAGATGCAACCTGTGATATTGGAATCCCTAACAAAATTAGCTGTGTATTTCATGAAACATTGAGAAATTACAGTTATTTTTAAACCAGCTTTCTTGAAGCTACAAGGGTTACGTTGGACCTCGTCATAAGGTCTGCTGTAAGATGAACATTTTTGTAACTGACAAATCCGAGGCGAAACAGGCAGGAGGGCTGGAAGTCGGCTTCAGTGAATGGTCCAGCCACATCAGCGCTACAAAAGGGAGAAGTGGGGTACAGGTTTTCTGTACGCCACAGACTAAGAGAGGGAGAAATTAGACTTTATACGTCAATGAAAATGCAATAAACTGGTAGAAGGAGCTGGAGTCTAGGAAATAATAGTAAATACAGTGTGAAAACATGAATGAGTTTTGCCGCTAAGATTCCCGGGAACATCTCAGAAATCCCTCGGGGGGCCGTGCACCCTGACGTACACAATAGCATCTGTATGTTCGACATTGTAAAGTTATCACTTCCGAAGTCGGCCAAAGCAAAAAGAAAATTCAATGCTGGGAGCATAAAGAGACAAAAATTGTAATTTACCTGACAGAAGAGAAGGATGAGTTTAAATCACTGTGGATAACATGACTTTGCATTGCGCCGAATCAGGCTGGAGGAGCTTACTCACAAAATTCCAGCAGGAGAAATAAGCCCTAATACTATCTCGTATGGGCAAGCTCTGGACAAGTTTTTTTTTTTGTTTGTTTGTTTGTTTGTTTACTAATAGTTTGCTTGAAGTCTAATTTACTGTAGTGGGTTGAATAAAGGCCCTCAAAATTCATGTCCTCCCAGAACCTCAGAATGTGACCTTATTGGCAATAGGGTCTTTGCAGATATAATTACAGTAAAGATAACACGAGATCCCGTTACATTAGCATGGGCACTAAATCAAATGAGATTGTCCTTGTAAGAGGCAGAAAAGGACACACACAGACACAAAGGAGAATGCCATGTGAAGATAGGGGCAGAGATTGGAGCGATGTATCGACAGTTGGAGAAATGTCAAGGGTTGCTGGCAACCCCTAGAAACCAGGCAAGAGTGTGGAGCAAATGATTATCTCAGAGCCTCAAAAAGGAACACCCTGCCCTAACCGTGCCAAAACCTTCACTTTGGACCTCAGGCCTCCAAAACTGTGGAGAGAATACATTTCTGTTGAGTCACCAAGTTTGTGACAATTTGTTACGGCAGCACCCAAGGAAAGGGTCTTCGGAATTAGGAAGGAAGTATGGATGTTAAGGGGGATTCTGGTGACAGCTCAGGAGGAAGCACGGCAGAGAAAGTTTCTCATCATGAACATCGAGTTGTTGATGACCAGAATCTTGGCAGAAGTACAAATGCTAAAGGTGTCTCTGGTGAGATCTTCAAAGGAAAGGAGGAACAGATTATTTGAAATTGGAGAAAAGGTCATCTTTGTTATAAAGTGGCAGAAAACTCGACTGAACTGGGTTCTTTTGTTCGGTGGGAAATAGAATTTACAAGTGGTAAACGTGGAGAGATTTAGCTGAGGAGATTCTGAGGCTAGCTGAGGAGATTTCCAAGCAGAGCTCCATTCTGCCTGGAGCAAAGTGTATGGGGAACGAGATAAATTGAGGAGCGGATTGCTCAGCAAAGAGGAAGTAGTGCTTGACTGGAAGGTTCCAAGTCAACCCTGATTACAAAAAATGGGAAAATGAGGCCATTCGCAGTTGGGGAAGTGCGCTCAAGGGAGAGGACCAAAGGCGAGGCTGGGCAACTTCTGCTGAAGAGATTAGGCAGCGGCCCCATGGATCCACTCAAACATCTGAGCAGAGCCAGGAATAGAGATGGGGTTCTGCGGGAGGGATCTAATGTTGTGGGTCCCCATGATGTACACCACAGACCAACAAGGTTTTTGAGAACGTTGTATCAGCAGAAACACCACTGGCTTTGCCTGAAGGAACAGAGACGGGAAAAAATGAAGGGAGGCTGTCAAACTTCTGGGATTCTAGAAGCAGGAAGTGGGCTTGCAGAGCTATGCGGTAACAAACACGGGCTGGCCTTCAGGAACAAGGAAGAATGACTCCAAAGACAGATGTGGAGGCAAAGGCCAGAGAGGCAGGCTAAGGGCCAGGGGCCAACAGGACCACCCCTGAGAGCCCTGGGGACAGGGCATCAAGCCTCAGAAGATCTTTGGAGCCTTAATGGAATTTGCTCTACTGAGTTTGGACTCACTTGGTGACCCCTCTATTCCTTTCAGTTTCCCTCTATGGAAATGGGAATGTCTATCCTGTACCTGGAAGGAGATAGCTGTTTTCTCTCTTCACGGGTCTGTGGATGGAAAGACATTCCGAGCAGGGCCCCTACTCAGAGTCACACTCAGGCCTGATGTAGATAACTGAGAGGATGAGATTTGGGACTTACAGGTGATGCTGGAATGGGTTAAGACTTTGAGGAATGTTGGGATGGGATGAACGCATTTGGCACATGGGACGAGGGTAAATGTTTACTACCTGGTAGGCAATGTCACTCTCTATTACTCTCTTATTCAGAGTTTTACGAATTTTTTTTGTTTATTTTCCCATGTGAACTTCAGAACTGGCTTGACTAAAGGACCTCACCACTCACTAAAACAAAAAAGGAAAATAAAAAACTGGTGGTGTTTTAATTGGAATCACATTAAATGTATAAATTATCTTAGGAATAACTAATATTTTAATTACACTGAGTATATCTATTCAAAATCTATTGTTTAAGATTTATTGTTTTAAGATTTTCCTAGTCAAATTGTTGATTCCTTTCCCCCTCTACCCACATTCCTTGAAAGACTTCTCTGTGCATATGTCAAGTCTATTCCTTTGTCATCTTAGTTCTAGGTACTTTTAAAAGATACAATGTAGAATTAGTGATCTGCTCACAAACTGTCTTTAATTTCATAGTGAAGACAAGAAATCTGCATTTATCATTCAAATCTGAGGGATTAAGCAGTAAGAATCCAACAAAAACAGAAAATCTTCTTCAAGATTTAAAGAGCCTAGAAGCAAAGGTAAAAGGTCTCCACTCCCCTCCCCTGTTTTCTGGACTATTTACTAGATTAATGTACCAATGGACAGTGGAAAGTGGGAAGAATATGGACTTTGGAACAGGCAGATCTGAGTTCATTGCCTAGGAACAGAGCTTCCAAATTTTGGGAGTAGCTTTCTTGCTCGCGTAGTGGAAATACTCATATCTTCTTTTTAGAGCTCTTACGGAGATGAAAAGAAATAGTCTCCATAAAATATCTATTAAATAACGCATGCCTTTTAAATTGTACTGCCGCTTCTGATACACTTTGAGTCTCAAGTTCAGTGAGTCCCTCACAACGGACACAGCCCAGGAAGGAAATACATTTATTGAAATGTACTTTGAGAGCTGTATATCTTAACTTATGTCATGTTTCTTACAGATGGAAATTGTATATCCTTTTTTTTAAAGTTATTAAATACCACTTGAAATTTCAAAGCATTAGGTATCATTACTGAAAAGAAATGGAATAAATAGCACAAAAAAAAAGACTTACCTTGTATCAGAAGTTTTGCTCATGTAGGCTTTGTACATGACTCTAAAAAATTCTTGTCATATCTTTTGATTTTTTGTTATTGATCTTGTTATGTAAATGAGGTAGTTTCTTTCGTGTTTCTTCTCAATGGTGGTTGATTACAGATGTATCTTTTTATAGTGCACTTCAGTCTAGAATAGAATTCTGCAAAACAGGCAAAAGTGACACACTTATAAATGCAGATTTTCTTCTGCAACTCAGCCTAAGTTAATGTGGACTATTAATCCATAGCTTCTTATCAGAAGTTCATTAAGGGTGTAGATGTCTAGAATATAATTATACTGCAGCTCGATAATTGTAAAGCTATTGATCTCCCTTCATTCATCTTATTTTATCTCCTTAAATTTTTATGGATTTAACCATAAGTCCATGGTTGTCCAAAAGACAACTTACTGCTGACAGTGCTGGGGTGGGGGGTGGCGTAGTAACTCTTTAATAAATTGTTCCTAAGAACCACAAAAGTCTTGAGACTTGATTTGCTAAAGTGATAGATGGAAAGAGCATCTCTTCTAAATATTAGTTTCTGGTGGGACAAGCAAGATTAAAACTGTAATATCCATTATGTGTCAAGGGTAAGAGCTTTTTAACAGCTTTATTGAGATAAAATTCACATACCATAAAATTCACCCATTTAAAGTGTACAGTGTTCTTCCGGTACAGTAACAGGATGCAAAACCATCATGACAATCTAGTATGAGAACATTTTCACTTCTCCCAAGGAAATTTACACTCACGAGCAGATACTCCGTGTCTTCTATGCTCCACCCCACCCTGTGTTTACTATTACTAATTAGTAATGTTACTAACACACTTTCTGTCTCTAGACCTTTGCCTCTTCTGGAAATTTAATGCAAGTGGAATCATAGAATATACGGTCTGTTTTGACTGGATTCTTTCACTTAGCATAGTATTTTCTTTTTTTTTTAATGTTTTTTTTTTTTTAAGACTTTATTTATTTATTTGACAGAGATAGAGACAGCCAGCGAGAGAGGGAAAACAAGCAGGGAGAGTGGGAGAGGAAGAAGCAGGCTCACAGCAGAGGAGCCTGATGCGGGGCTCGATCCCAGAACGCCAGGATCACGCCCTGAGCCGAAGGCAGACGCTTAACCACTGTGCCACCCAGGCGCCCCATAGCATAGTATTTTCAAGGGTTCGTCCACATTGTAGGATGTATTAGTACTTCTTACACTGAATATTTCTTTGTATGGTATACCATATTTTCTGTATCCCTTCATCACTTGATGCACATTTGATTCTTTCCACTTTTTGGCCCTCATAAATAATGCTGATATGAACATTCACATGCAAGTTTTCCTGCAGACCTCTGTTCTCACTTCTCTTGAGGATATATTTACCAGTGGGACTGCTGGATCCTTTGATAACTCTATGTTTAACATCTTGAGGAACGAACTGTTTTCTAAAGCAGATGCATCATTTTATATCCTGTCAGCAAAGTATGAGGCTTCTCATTTCTTCACATCCTCACCAACACCTGCTTTTGTCTTTTTACTTTAGCTGTCCTAGCGTGTCTAAAGTGGTATCCCATTATGGTTTTGGTTTGCATTTCCGTAATGACTAATGATTGTGGGCATTTTTGTGTGTGTGTGCTAGTTACCATTTGTATATTTTCTTTGGAGAGATGTCTGTACAAATCCTTTGCCTATTTTTTTCCATTGGTTTAATTATCTTATTTTTTAAAAAAGATTTTATTTATTTATTTATTCTACAGAGATAGAGACAGCCAGCAAGAGAGGGAACACAAGCAGGGGGAGTGGGAGAGGAAGAAGCAGGCTCATAGCAGAGGAGCCTGATGTGGGGCTCGATCCCATAACGCCAGGATCACGCCCTGAGCCGAAGGCAGACGCTTAACCGCTGTGCCACCCAGGCGCCCCTTAATTATCTTATTATTGAGTTGTATGAGATCTTTACATATTCTGGATAGAAGTCTCTTATCAGATAGAGCTTTGTAAATGTTTTCTCCCATTCTGTGGTTTGTCTCTACTTTATTTAATAGTACTAATTATTTGATAGATAGCACAAAGGTTTTAAATTTTGATGAAGTCCAATTTACCTATTTTTTCACTTCTTTCATTTCTAAGAAGTCACTGCCTACCCCAATCATGAAGATATGTTTTTATGTTTTCTTCTAAGACACTGCATTGGATGTGTCATACTTTGGTGTTGTTAATTACAAATATGTTCAATGTAGAAAGTTATGCTAAAATGGTAAAAAAATCTTGAAGCGCTTTGGAAGTAAACGTACTAAGACTTTAACTCCTCATATATGGGATTGGGGTTTTGAAGGGTGTATATTTCTGCCTAAATCATTTTGCATTTTCCAAATATTTTCTAATAACCATGAATAACTTTTAGAATTAGAAAGTTTCCAAAATTATAGACAAGGAAATTCTATATTACTTCAGAGTTCTTGATCTTTTAGCAAAAAGAGACACTGCCAAATTAGACCGATGGGACCGGGTTTTCACCAGGGACTGAACAAGGCGCACGTTCCAACGTTTGCCGTATTTCGGTTGGTGGTCCGAGGCTCCACTGTGTCCAAGGTACCAGCACTGGCTAGTTGCAGAACTGAAACTTGAACCCCTCTTTGCATTCCAGATCCCATTCGATAGGTTTTCCTGGATCGATGTTCGTATCCCGACCTTAAAATGTTTTATTTATCGGCGGGAAGAGACCGCCGGGGGTGGGACTTCACCATCACCCACCACACGCAGGTGCCCACGGCCGCAGGCATTTCTGAGCCAGGAACAACCCACAGTCAGGTGCTGCTGGTGTTACACGAAGAATATAAAGGTGTGAGGGAATTACTCTGTATTGATCGCACCGTGGGGGGACACAGCCCACCTCGCTGTTCGAAGTCTCCTGAGTGTTTGCTGTGCCTGAAACACGACTCCGGTTCGTTAGTGTCCTGCCGCTGGCTCGATTTGTTCTAACCGGGGAACCGTTCCAGCAGCTCGCCGGCAGGGCTCCCACCTGCTGCAGTTTTAAATAATGAACACTCATATGGTGTTGTCTTCCCGTTTGCTCAAGATTTTATGGTCTTTCTTACAGTAAATATAAAGACATATTTTTTTCTATACTTCATAGCATGAGAAATATGTGAGTACAGAGCAGACAACTAGATATTGGTATTATTGATCCCACTTCTTGTTATTTATGATATTTGCTTTGAACTGAACAGTTGTTATCCATCGATGTATATGATACATTGAATAGACAAACCGTTTCTGGCTGATTTTCGCTAGCACTTTCTTGGAGATAATTCGAGTTGTGAGCAGCTCGTTAACGTTACACTTTTAATATACCTTTTTTTTCCTCAGATAATCCAGTTGTGTGTGTGTGTGTATGTTTTAAGGAAGCTCCAGCCCAATGGGGAGTCCAACGTGGAGCTTGAACTCACGACCCTGAGATCCAGACCTGAGCTGAGATCAAGGGTCTGACACTTAACCACCTGAGTCGCCCAGGTGTGCCCCAATTTTGAGTTCTTCAACTAATTTAGAGAATTTTTATGCTTTTTTCAAAATGCATTAATAAATGACTGATAATCACTTTTTCCTTTGACTATAATCTCGATTAATTGGGTCTTCTGAATAGTATGGTATCAAGTGAGGTTCTGAATAAAGCATTCAATAAATACTTGTTGCATGAATGAATAAGTTGATTGACGATTCAGAGACACTATAGTGCTGAATAATCAACTTTTCAAAAAAAATTTTATTAATTTTTTAAAAATTATATTCTTTACATTTTAGTGTGCATTTTGTGCAATCTCTTTTTCATGTATAACTGGGAACATGCATATAACTTGCTATACTGAATATTTAATTTTTCCAAGCTGTTGCCAATGGCGCATCAGACCTACTCACTTTAGTAAAAAAATGCAAATGGAAAACTCAATAAATTTGGGAGTTATTTTCACATTTTAAAATTTCTATGTATTTCTAAAAAAATGAAAGCAGCTACGCTTCTGTGGTTCACAAGTCATAAGAAATGTAGTAATAATTTACTTATAAAACCAGAACCTCAGGCTGAAAAGATGCCAAGGGGCATGAAAGCACGTCCAGGAGGAGTTGGTTATGACGCTCTCAAACTCTCCTCCTGCCTGTGCCCAGGAAGTTCTGCAACGTGAGAGAAACATGGGAGGCTAAGGAGAGAAAGCATAAGTGATGTGTTTCAATAAAGAACAATCAAATTAAGAATAAGCTCAGAAATACTTGAGAATGACGAAGAATTTCCTTAGTATATTTTTAAAACATTCATAGTTATAGGAGCACCTGGATGGCTCAGTTTGTTGGGCAGCTGGCTCTTGATTTCGGCTCAGGTCATGGTCTCAGGGTCCTGGGATGGAGCCCTGTGTGGGGCTCCATGCTCAACAGGGAGGCTGCTTAATGATTCTGTCTCTCCCTCTCCCTCTGCCCCTCCCCCTCTTGTGCACATACTCTCTCTCTCAAATAAGTAAATAAATCTTTTTTTAAAAAGTCATAGCTACAAATCACTGGAAGAATGTGGAAACTTAATATTGTAATCAAAAGACTGATAGTGTTTTGATCTAAAATTCTGCCTTTCTTGAAAATAATAAGGATAGAAATGTATGTTCCTAGGTGAGAGAGTTACTCATGGCAGACCTTCACTAATAACAACTAGAAAAATGGAATAAATTATAAAAAGTTATGTGTTTGAAGGCATCAGATGGAGGTGGAAACAGCAGTATTGAAGGAACTAAAATTTCAAAGAGGTCAAACCTTTGGTGGTGAACTAATGATAGGCAGTTGTTATTTCCTCTGTTGTCAGCAAAGGGCTGGGCTGCAGAGGGAAAAAGAAAAACTAACAAAAATTTTAGTAGTCACATGGAGCTGGAATCACAAAATTGGAGAGTATAGGGGACCCCAGAAAGTATTTGCTGATTTCTATACCAGAGAGTAAAAGGCATATTCTAAAATCCTCTGAAAGGCAGTAAAATCTCCACTAACCTCACAATCCTTAGGAAACAAGCATTCCCCCAAATACCCCAGCCTGATGAAGGTGAGGAGGACCAGGAAAGGAAACAGACCTCAGAAGGTTCTGGAGAGAGTGGTGAACTGACACTGAGGAACATAGCTATGTTATATTTGAACATATTTTGTGCTTTTATCAGAGAGCATTTGCTGGGAGACAGAGAAATTGGGGGAGATTTTAATACTTAGCACAATGCATTTAAGATTCAGCCATGCTATTTTGTGAATCGGCAGCTCGCGGTGTCTTATTTCTGAGTAGTATTCTGTTGTACAGGTGTACAATGTGCTTATCCTTTCGTCTGCTCAAAGACATCTTGGCTATTTACATTCCTTGTCAACTGTGAATGGCAATTATTAACATTCATGTAAAACATTTATTGTTTTCATTTTAGCAATTCTAATTGTGGTATCTCATTGTGTTTTTAATTTGAATTTCCCTAAAGACCAATAATATGGTGCTTTCTGTTGTACTTGATTGATATTTTATTCCAGGCTAGTTAGCATGGTGCTGGGAATGAAATTTGGGTGATGGTGGAATTCTCTGATTTTCTAATTAAACCTCAGTTTTAGGCAATCACTCTGAACCTTGGCCTTTTTTTTTTTTTAAGGATTTTTTTTCTTTTTTAAAGATCAAAATTTGGTCTTAAGAATATGGTCTTAAGCAGGTGCAACCTGGTTCCCAGTTTTCCTCTCAAATTAGAGGAACAGACTTTTTTTTCAAATTATTGTGTACATCTGCTGTGATCTGAAAAACCCCGAAAGACTGATGTAAGGCATTCATTTCTGTCTTGCATAACTTGGAACACAAGCAGAAAAAGTAGTGGGAACTGTTTGTGAAAGCTAGGAGAGCTACACTCACAGATGCCTGGAGCAAGAGATTATAGGTGGAGATGTAGAATAGACCATCTAAGTCCCAGAGAAGCTGGGGTGTGACTCTTTTGGAAATTAGGATATTCAAAAGCAGCCACATATAAGGGAAGAATTTAGAAAACCATGTGCATGCCCAGAAAAGATGCATACTCAGAAAAGATCTGAAAGTACCTTAAGCTTTCACCCTGGCTAATTGCTGAGCCCAGAAGGTTCAGAGCAAGCCTTGCTAAGTGGTGCAGGAATGCACAGAGCCAATCTGGAGTAGTAGGGAAAGAAGGTTGTTTAGTTTTGAGGGTTTCTTTTTTTGTGTTTTCTTTGTTTCAGCTTAAGGCATTCAAGAAAATCTGTCTGTATAGCTAAACATGAGCTGAGGCTTCAGTAATCATAATGGCAAGAAGTTTTTGAAAATTAGTTGAGACAAATCTGAAACAAATGCGCTACTATAATCTTTAGTAATTAAAAAAAAAGCAAACCCCCAAGTCACCCGCAAGTCCAGATAGCAGACTTATTAGACTAAGACTTTTTTTAAGGTTTATTTATTTATTCGAGAGAGAGAAAGAGAAAGGAGTACACTAGGGTACGTATGGGGGGAGGGGCAGAGGGAGAGAATCTTCAAGAAGACTCCCCACTGAGCATGTAGCCTGATGTGGGGCTCGATTCCATGACCCATGAGATCATGAATTGAGCTGAAACCAAGAGTCAGGCGCTTAACTGATTGAGCCACCCAAGGACCCCTAGACAAAGACTTTTTTTAAAAAAAACCTGTTCTAAATGTACTCAAATTAAGAGATAACATGGACAAGTAATTAAAAGAAGCCAAGAAAATGAATATAAGAGCAAAATGAAAATTTCAATAAAGAGACAGAAACTACAGAAAAGAACCAAACAACAATTCTGCAGCTAAAATAGTACAATAATTAAAATGAAAAATTCAGAGAGATTCAACACCAGGTATGACCATGCAGAAGAAAAAATTTGTGAACTTGAAGGTAAAACAGCTGAAATCATGGAATCTGAGGAGAGAGAGAAAAAAATAAAGGAAAAAATAAACAGAGAATCAACGATGCGTGGGACACTCCCAAGCAGACCAGCATAAGAATTATGGGATTCCTAGAAAAAGACAAAAGAGAGAAAGGGATAGAACGAGTATTTGGAGAAATGATGTAAAAAAATATTCCAAGTTGGATTAAAGACATAAATAATGTAATCCTAAGAAGTCCAACAAACTCCAAGTAGAATAAACCCAAAGATACTCACACTGAAACACACTAATGAAGTTATTGAAAAACAAAGACAAAGAGAAGATCATGAAAGCAGCAAGGGAGAAATGAGTTATCACATACAGGGGATCCTCAGTAATATTGCCAGTCAATTTCATACCAGAAACCTTGGAAGTTTGAAGGCTGTGGGATGATATGTTCAGATAGCTGAAAGAAAAATGCTGTCAACTGAGAATTTTATAACAAGCAAAACTGTCCTTCATTTTTGAGGGAAAAATTATAGAAATTAGCTATTTCCAGATAAACAAAATCTGGTAGAGTTCCTGACTATAGATCTGTCCCACAAAAAATGATAAAAGAAATCCTTCAGATCGAAGTGAAACAACTTTAGACAGTAAGTAGAACTCATAGCAAGATATAAAGATCTCTGGTAAAGGTAAATACATGAACAAATACAAAAGTCAGAATGTTGAATATCAAGGAAAACTGAAATGTCAAAACATCCTGAAAAGAAGAACAAAACTGGAGGGCTCATATTTTCTGATTTTGAAACTTACTGTATATCCATACTAATCAAAACAATATGGTATTGGAATAAAGATGGAAATATAAATGAATGGAATTGAATAGAGAGCCCGGAAATAAATTCATACATGTACAGTCAAATTATTTTCAACAAGGTGCCAAAATTATTCAATGGGGTAAAAAACAGTCTTTTAAGCAAATGGTCCTGGGGAAACTGAATATCTACATGCTAAAGAATGAGTTTGGGTTCTTACCTAATACCATATACAGAAATTAATTTAGAATGTATCGAAGACCTAAATGGAAAGGCTAGAATTATAAAACTCATAAAGGAAAACTTAGGAGAAAGTCTTCATGACATTGGGTTTTGTACTTTATGGATAATGACACCAAAAGCATGGGCAAGAAGAGAAAAATTAATTGGACTTCATCAAAATTAAAAACTTTGTGCCTCAAAAAACATTAACAAGAGAAGGGAAAAATAACTCACAGAATGGGAGAAAATATTTTCAAGTTATATATTTGATAAGGGGTTAACATCCAGAATATACAAATAGTACAACTCAAGAATAAAAAAATAAAGACCCCAAATTTAAAAAAATGGGCAAAGGACTTGAACAGACACTTCACAAATGAAGATACACAAATGGCCAAAAAGCACACGAAAACGGCTCAATATTACTATTGGGGAAATGCAAGACAAACCCCAATGAGCTACCACTTTATACACGTAATAGGATGGATATTATCAAAAAAAAGCTGAAAACAACAAGTGTTGGTAAGGACATGGAGGAACTGAAATTCATGTGCGTTTTTAAATGGTGCAGCTGCTGTGGGAAGTAGTTTGGCAGTTGCTCAAAAAGCTGGATGATATAATCTAGCAATTCCACTTCTAGATATTTACCATCCCCTCCCCCCCAAACTGAAAGCAATGACTCAGACAGAAACTGGTACACCAACATTCACAGCAGCACTCTTCACAGTAGCCAAAAGATGAAAACAACCCAAATGTCCATCAACAGATGAATGGATGAATAAATGTGGTACATACACACCATGGAATATTATTCAACCTTAAAAAAAGAATAAAATCTTGACACATGCTCCATATGTGAACCTCAAAAATATTATGCTAAGTGAAAGGAGCCAAACACAAAAGAACTAATATTATATGAATCTGCCTATGCGATATACCAAGAACAGTTAAATGCATAGAAACAGAAAGTAGAAAAAAGATTACCTGGGGCCGAGGGAAGGGAGAAATGGTGAGTTACTGCTTAAAGGGTATAGAGTGTCTTCTGGAAATGGGGAGTAGTGATTAACATTGTAAAAGTTAATTCTTCTAGATTGCACAATTAAAAATGGTTAAAAGGGTGCCTGGGTGGCTCAGTCAGTTAAGTGTCCAACTCTTGAGCTCAGCTCAGGTCTTGATCTCAGGGCTGTGAATTCAAGGCCTGTGTTGGGGTCCATGCTGGGTATGGAGCCTACTTAAAAAAAAAAAGTTAAAATGGTAACTGTTATGGTAAATTGTAAAATGGTATATGTTATGTATATTTGGCCATAATAAAAATACATAATTTAGAAATAACATATAGGATTTATATTTCTACTAAGGTCAAGGGAAATTAATATCTATTATTTTACTTAACTGAATGATCAGTCTTTCACAATAGACAAAATGATGCTGGTGTTTGTAATATTTCTTGAAATTAGCATTCTTATTTGTAATTACTAAAGCTGTAAGAATTTTTTTTTCTTGAAATGAATCCAGGAGTATTTTTTTCTTTTATTAAGCCAATGATAATCATTTTTTGAAAGTTTGAAATGTCTATCATGAGAACATGATGATAATTACATCTAAAACTTTTAACCATTTCTTAGTAAATATTATGATTGAAGTAATCAACAAAACCCCAGACGATAGTTATAAGTAAAAATATTTTTGAAGAAGCATATAGCTTGGAAATACTGAAACAGCAATAATAAAATACAAAAAAATACTTGGTAGAAAGAATCAGCACAAAAATATTGACAGCAAGTCAAACTTTATGTGGTAAGATATTTGGTAAAAAATGGACAGATATCCACAATATTTTTGACAAAGTTGAAACATTTAAGATCTTAAATAATTGCATTTAGTTAACAGCTGTGTGCAAAATAAAATACACATTGACATAAGATAGGCTTAGTAAACTTGGATCAGTAAATTGAGTTTTTTTCTAAAGCATTAATTAAGGAATTGGGACCACTGAAAATACATTCAGTGGAAAAAAAACCTGTAGACATTGGAAAGATTTTATCTATAGTGTCAAGGAAGACAGTATTAATTAGGTGAATATTTTAATGAGACTCAATTTTGAGATAATTTTTGTTAATGTTTTGTATTCTTGTCATAAATATGGAAGCAGCAAGATCAACACATGAATTACATCAAAATGGCAGTAACAAAACTATGGAATCAAGACGTCTTGTAACATCAGGTTTTCTGGTCCTTTTTTTTTTAATAATATTTTTTTATTATGTTAGTCACCATACAGTACATCCCTAGTTTTTGATATAAAGTTCCATGATTCATTACTTGCGTATAACACCCAGTGCACCATGCAATACGTGCCCTCCTTACCACCCACCAACAGTCTATCCCATTCCCCCACCCCCCTTCCCTCTGAAGCCCTCAGTTTGTTTCCCAGAGTCCATAGTCTCTCATGGTTCATTCCCCCTTCTGTTTACGCCCCCTTCATTCTTCCCTTTCTTCTCCTACTGATCTTCCTACTTCTTATGTTCCATAAATGAGTGAAATCATATGATAATTGTCTTTCTCTGCTTGACTTATTTCACTCAGCATTATCTCCTCCAGTCCCGTCCATGTTGTAGCAAATGTTGAGAAATCGTTCTTTTTGATAGCTGAGTAATATTCCATTGTATATATGGACCACATCTTCTTAATCCAGTCATCTGTTGAAGGGCATCTCGGCTCCTTCCACGATTTAGCTATTGTGGACAATGGTGCTATGAACGTTGGGGTGCATATGGCCCTTCTTTTCACTATGCCTGCATCTTTGGGGTAGATACCCAGTAGTGCAATTGCTGGATCATAGGGTAGCTCTGGGCCTTTGCCTTAAATTTTGGAAGGCTTTCATCCTTCTCTGAGAAGCAAAGAGACAGACAATACACTTGCTTTTGAACCCTATGACTGGTGCCGAGGACAAGAAAAGCATTTTGTTTCAGAAAAAAAAAATAGTTTACCAATTTTCTTTCCCTTAACAATATTTTCAATTCTCAGAAGATCTTTATTATCATCTGTCCTCAGTAAATTACAGTGGAATGATCTCAACTAAATTTCTGCGTATTTCTCTAAGTTTGAAGAACTCTAGGAGAATAAATTGGTATTATAGAAATGACATGATCAGCCGTATCTTAAAATGTAATTCTATATTCACAAATTATATGATCTCAATAAATTATTACAACTTCTCGATCCTCTAATTCTTCATCTGTTTTACAGACTGAGTGACCCTTACCTCATACATTTAATATAAAGATTAAATAGAACATGATTTGTAAGTTGGTTGGCATATCAAATATTACTTGATAAATTATCATTTGTCTTCCTTCCAATAAGAATTGTGAACCAAAGGCAGTTCATTAATTCTTTATCTAGATAAACCTCTATTCAAGTTTGCATTCAAATATCTTTATATTCATATTCCAAATTCAATATTTAACTGATAGATCTCATCATTAATTTCCATAGTATCTTACATGTCTAACTGATTCAGGTGGGCTGTTTGAACCACAAGGGGTCAAGTCAGGGGACATTTGCTGTTAGGACCCATGTGTCATGGAGGGAGGCAAGGCTCATGCCAGCAGGATGGGTTGTCCTGTTGGCAGGGAGGATCTTTGTTAAGTTAGGGAACTGGGGGGATCGAACACATCTTGAAGGGCTTGGGTATCTTACTGTCTCCTTTGATTACCATGTAGTCATACAACAAACTATTAGCATGATTGTTCAATCCAAGGATACTTACTCTGTATATAATATACGCTAGACAGTGTGATGGGCTAAAGCTGATTTTTATCTCAGGGATTTTTTTTTTTATATGTATGTGTGGGTTTTTTGTTTTGTTTTGTTTTTGTATGTATATGTTTTCTAAATTCTTAAGCATAAGATAGAATACATGAAAGAATATGGGTGGTGGGAAATAAAATTATCACACCTCTTAGGAAAAAGCATTTTCTGAAAGAGGAATTGTGTGGATGTTTGGCTGTTTTTCTTGAGTGGCAAGACGCTGGATGTTGTCTAAGAGTCGCTCCAAAAAAAACATCAGGTGTCAACGAAAATGTGACATTAATGAGAGAACAATCAAGATAAATAATTCCTTTCTCACAGTTGCAAAAAGTTTTCAGTGGCAGCACACTCCAAAGGAGGGTATTATTACAACATATTATAGGTCTGAAGTGACAAGTTATGGTGATAAAATTCAGGGGAAAGAGCAAGGAAAATTAAATCTGTAGACTGGAATTTAGTTTTTAGTCATATCGTCTTAGGTTAGTCTCAAACATACTGGCTGATTTTCGTCATTTGACAAAGAAGGAAATTAGAGCAGATTCAGTTTGCAATCTCAAATAATTTTAAGTTTCAGGCAGGTTAAAATAAATAATTGATAGTTCTTTGACAGCCAAGATACATTTCCACAACGATAGAAAAAGCCTATTTCCACGCCTATGTCAGGACTTGGAAATGGTTAGCTGGTTCTCGCCTGGTGCTTGCACAGCCAAAACGAATTCAGACGTGTGTGTGTGTGTGTGTGTGTGTGTGTGTGTGTGTGTAGCTAATTAAAATATCTTCAAGAACATAGCACTTTATGATGGAATATTCTTTAGGGTGAATTCAAGGTTTAAAATTCCACGATTTTGTAACTTTTCTTTAAAGCATCTTTACCGAAGGAGCTTTTAAGCTGACTCCTCCTGTTTCTGGTTTCACAACACTTTTTTACCTCTTAAATGAAAAAGATAACACACAGAAATTAGATAATTTTTGAAACAGCTGTACCACCCCTACGCCCCCCCTAAAATCAGAATCAATGTGAATATTGCTCCCCCTGATTTTATTTCATTCTCTAAGAATTATTTTTTAATCAGTTTTGTTGGGATATAATTCACATATCATGAAATTCTTCCACATAACGTGCACATTTAATTTTTTTAGTGCAGAAACAGAGTTGTACGTTCCTAATGATTGTATCATTTTGGAGTATTTTCATCACACCGGAAAGCAGCTCCATATAAATGAGCAGTCATTCCCTGTCTCCCAGTGCTGGCACCACCCAGCTGCTGGCCAACACTAATCCACTTTCTGCGTCTATAGAATTGCCTATTCTGGAAATTTCATATGAATGGAGTCATATAAGATGTGGTCTTTTTTTTTCTTTTTTTGTTTGGGTCTGGCATCTTTCATTGAGTGTAATGTTTCAGGTTCCTCCACGTTGTAGCAGTGTCCCCACGTTATTCCTTTTATTGTAGAGTAATATTCCTCTGTATCGGTGCATCACATTGTACTCATTCGTTCATCAGTTTATGGGCAGTTGGGTCATTTCCACTTTTTAGCCATGTGGATAATGCTGCTTTGAGTTTGGAGAGAACATTGTACAGAGATTTCTTGAGTTTCTACTATATTTTAAGCTTGACAAGTAAAACGGTGAGGGAAAAAAAGGTCATAACTCTGTCCTCGTGTGTCTATAAACGAATGTCTAACAGCTAACAAATAAGTGAAAAAGGGATATACACACACAAACAAAAAACTGACTCACAGAGTGCTTCAAAAGAAACAAACCGGGTTTGAAAGAGAATAATTGAAGGATCCCACTTTAATGAGATCCAAGAGGGAGCCAAGTCATACAAAGGCTGAGGGAAGAATATTTTGGGTAGCGTGCATGAATGCTAATTGAATGATGCATCGTTGGGAAGAGCCTGATTCCTCTGCAAAATTGAAAAATGGCATCCATGACAGCAGCAGAGTGAAAGGGAAGATGAACAGCACAGGTAAATGGAAACAAAACCACAGAGGTGTTTTAGCCCCAGGAAGGCATCTGTATTACATTCTCAATTAAATGATAAATCTTTGAAGTATTCTTGACAGGGAATGAAACCACCTTGTTTACATTTTCAATAATCTATCTGTTGTCCTTGGAAAACCAATTAGGGGGATATGAAAGAAAAACTAGACAGACAAGTTAGGAGTTTATTATAATTTCCAAGTGAGAGACAAGAGTGACTTGGATCCTGGATGAGCCAGTGGGTATGGAAAGTACAGATGGATTTGGGATTTGCTTTGGATTTGGGGAAAGAGTGTCACAGCAGTGGCCTCCAATGGCCTCACCTCTATCCACACTCTTTCGTGGCCCCTCTCTGACTCTGGGGTTGGCCAGCTGACACGTTCTGACCAAGAAGACATTAGCAAATGGGATGCAAGCAAGGACTTGGAATGTGCCTTCCCCATGGCATTTGCCCTTTCTTGCTGCCCTGAGACCTCCATGTGAAGGTCTGGCTTCACAGACGGTTTGTAGCGGATACAGGCTGTCAGAACTGAGGCTCCACCAGGCACCAGCCAATCCACCCGCTAGTGCTGCCCCTGGAGCCCATTCCATTAGACCAAGAGAGGAGTGCTGCCCCTGGAGCCCATTCCATAAGACCAAGAGAGGAGTGCTGCCCATGGAGCCCATTCCATAAGACCAAGAGAGGAGTGCTGCCCCTGGAGCCCATTCCATAAGACCAAGAGAGGAGTGCTGCCCCTGGAGCCCATTCCATTAGACCAAGAGAAGAGCTCTACAGCTGTATGTAGCCCAAACTGCTGACCTGCAGAGCTGTGAGCTGATAAAATGTTTGTTTTTTCAAGCTACTAAGTTTTGAGGTCATTTTTTACACAGCTAGGTAACTGATAGTGAGACCGAATTAGCTGACGGGATGGATACATCTGGGAAAATAATGAGCCAAATATGTTACGGAAGTTTCTGCTTGAGTGGCTGGGTTGATGGTTTAACATCTGGAAGCGGGAGTGGGAACAGGACTAGGGGGATCAAAGGTGTAGATTTAGACGTGTTAATTCTTACAGAATTAGAACCTACAGATATAAATTAGGGAAGTTGCAAGATAGAGTTGGCAGGATAAATTCTGAAAAATAAGCTTATTTTGCAGACTTTATGTTTTTGTAAGCCAATATATTTAAAAATGCATTTTAGAATAAAAATTCATTTTTTTATGGCCTACGTATTAGTTTCTTGTGAATAGCAGTGTTTGATTTGAAAAGTGCCAAACAGTCCAATCCCTTTACTTTATGAAGGATTACCAACACTGGAAAAATGGAATAACTCGTCTGAGGTCACAGAGCTCTTTACTGAAGTTCCTGACCCACCAGCCGGAGTCTCTTGACTTAATCATTGTCCATGGCCCCTTCTTCATGGTACACACTCCTTTTTACGACAGCCTCTGCCTCAGACACTCATATTACTCCTAGAGGAAGACAGGCAACGTCAGTGAGAGAATGTAGATGGTAAATATAAGAAACACAAGACGCCCAACCTCCATGTTGAGTACACGATGGGAGCGACGGAAGTGATATATATGGCATGATGGAGAATCTCATACCTCATCCTACAGAGGCAGCTGCTCCCACTTTTAACCAGCTGCTGCCAAGTTTAGTAGATCTTAATTTTTTTAAATAAGCTGATAACCTACATTTCTAAATTCCTGTTAGTTAACATACAGTGTGGTATTAGTTTCAGGTGTACAATATAGTGATTCTACCCTTCCACACAACACCCACTGCTCATCACAACAGGTGCACTCCTTCATCCCCATCACCTATTTCCCCCATCCCCTCACCCACCTCCCCTCTGGTGTTGGGCAAACTGGACAGCCACATGCAAAAGAATGAAACTGACCACTTTCTTACACCATACACAAAAATAAATTCAGAATTGATGAAAGACCTAAATGTGAGACCTGAAACTGTAAAGATCATAGAAGAGAACACAGGCAGTAACTTCTTTGACATTGGCTGTAACAACTTCCTTCTAGATGTGTCTCCTGAGGGAAGGGAAACAAAAGCAAAAATAAATCATTGGGACTTCATCAGAATAAAAAGCTTCTGTACAATGAAGGAAACAAATCAGCAAACTAAAGGGCAACCTACAGAATGGGAGAAGATATTTGCAAATGTCGTACTTCATAAAGGTTTAGTATCCAAAATATATAAAGAACTTATAAAACTCAATACTCCAAAAATGAATAATCCAATTAAAAATGGGCAGAAGACATGAGTAGACATTCTTCCAAAGAACACATGCAGATGGCCAACAGACACATGAGAGGTGCTCATTATCAGTCACCATCAGGGAAATGCAAATCAGAACTACAATGAGCTGTCACCACCCACCTGTCAGAATGGCTGAAATTAACACAAGAAACAACAGGTATTGGTGAGAATGTAGAGAAAGAGGAACCCTCTTTCACTGTTGGTGGGAATGCAAACTGGTGCAGGCACTCTGGAAAACAGTATGGAGGTTCCTCAAAAGGTTAGAAAGAGAACTACCCCACCATCTAGCAATTGCACTATTAGGTATTTGCCCAAAGAATACAAAAATACTAATTCAAAGAAATACGTGCACCCTGATGTTTATAGCAGCATTATCTACAATAGCCAGATTATAGAAGTTGGTAATTTATATTTTTATTAAAAATTTCATTTTTAAATGCAGACAGCAAATTCTTTGTAAAGAACAAGAATGAAACAAAACATAGAATGGATCCAGTCTCTGGGCTGCCAAACATCAAGCTTAGGATTGACATAGGCCTAAGAACATCTGGTTCCAGTGGAGAATGGAAAGCACTGGACTAGGTGCATACGGGTCTGTCCATGTGAGGACCCCCCAGAGGCCCATGTCAGTACCTCCAGGTGACTCTGGAGGACCTGAGCTACTTCTGTGTCCTGAGGATACTCCACTTTCTAAAACCCAGAGGTCCTGATAATCAACCATTGCATTTAGGAGTCTGTATTCTTAGACTCCCTAGATTGGAGACTTGAAGTTTTTAGACATTAACGATTCCTCAAGAAGTAAATACCTTTTTTCCCCCCAAAACAATCATGTTATCTAATTAAAGTGTGAGAATTAAGTGTCCTCTACGGTTCAAAAGAAATCCACTTATGCTCCAAATTTCCAAAGTCTAATTACCATATGTTCTTTTGTGCTGTCAAGTCAAAAAGAAAAGATACTGATATTTTGGGTTCGCTAGAGCATTACTGAGCACTTGACGATGTCTCGTGGATAAAGTCGTCCCAACAGTGACTTCTGAGGCTGTGATTTAGGATGCTGTGTATGCTAACCAAGTCAGGTTAACAGTGCTTCCTGTGCCCGGGACACTGAAGACATTGTCAGAACAGCTCAGTTCTACTTGTGAAACCCAATGGAATAGATTCACATGACTAGATTGTTTCCACTCGACTTTAGGACTAACTTGGTTAGAAGTATGTCTTCCTCATATTAAAACGTTCTTCAGCAGGTCCATCGTGTTCACCACAGTGTCCTTAGTGACAGCAAAGAGTTGAAGCATCCGTTAGTAGAAAACTTGAAATGTAAAATGATTCATGAACACCCTGTAACATCATAAAGGAGTGAGAAGTACTGCAGTAATAGAAATAAGTCTAAAAACCATCACGTTAATGAAACAGAATGAAACAGAATAAAATTCATAGCAAAACGTGTCCGTGTGTGCAGGGAGCATTGGGAGTATCCACACTTTGCAGGTAATTAAGACTGAAGTGACTACACTGGCAGTTGGGGGTGTTAAAGAAAAATAACAAAGTGGAACAAAGGAGGTTCCCGCGCAGGCCATCGGGGTTCCTCATGCCATGAAATGGGGGTATGGTTGTCTCCACTCTGACACCCATCAGTACTAACAACCTACAGTCCCATATTATATAGATAATAAGATCCTGCTAGATCGTCGTACAGTTCCCTCTCCCTCAACTAACTCCTCTGAGAGTCTTCGGTCTCACAGAGTCCGAACGCCTGTGCCTGCAAGTCGGGGAGCACAGTCTCCGGGCTTTGCTTCCTGGCCTCAGCTCAGACTCCTCGCGACCTCGGACACGCCTCACCAAACCTGAGAAGGAAAGCACTTGATGAGAAATCAGGCTTAACATCATATAAGGCATCGCATAATCATTGGCAGTGAGATGGGTTACCTTGTGTCTGTGTCAGCTCATAGCACAAGAGAACAGACAGGTGTGTGTACTAATGTGTCAGGGGCAGTTCTGCTGAGAGATGGAGCCAGGGGTAGACTGCTTATCAGTGGGACAGACCTGTCAAAGATGTCCATTGCCAAAGTGGGCTGGGCCAAGGAGCTCTAGGAGACCCAAGGAAGCAACAACAAAAGTCTCAGCCATAGGGATCTTATTATACAGAGAGGAAAAAGCACCGCATAGAAGATGGGACTACTGTCAAGTTCTGGGATGTCCTCAGAACCCAAGGAGATGGACAAGAGGCCAGGTCTGAATAGGTGAACTGAAGTGTGGAATGAACAGTGCTGTACAACAAATGACCCGATAAAGTAGGCAGCGAGCCTTGCAGTCTCAGAAGAAGAGCAGAAGGGCAAGGTGGTCCATGTAGGAAGGGAGGGTTGGTATCTGGAAGATGAAGCTGCAAGGATCGAGGACCTGGACAGAACATTAGGAAGCTGAAGGTCAGGGTCAGAATCAGGGACAGGCCCAGCACGACTGCCAAGAAGACAGGCAGGGGTCAGGGAATCTCCTCCAGCCTGGGGCTATGGTGCAAGTTCACAGGCTGGTCATGGGGTGAAGCCCCTGGAGGAAAGGGGACCAGGTGTTCTGAGGAAGAGACTGAAGGCACAGTCATCCTCGGGTTATTGAATCATGGGCACAGCTGTAGCTACAAAGACATAACCAGGCACCAAGTCTAATTCTTTTAACCAGGAACTGGATTTGGATTTGGGGAAAATCAAAGAAAACCTCTGTCTTAGTCTTGTTGATCGGCAAGCTCTAAGGCTATGAACCTCCAGTGCCTTCCAGATCACATCCCTGCTTCCAGCCCACATCTTCTCTCTTCTTTGGATTATTTTCCTCAGACATTCATCACTTCCACAAATTTTTTTTTTCCAAGAATTACTAAATCCATACTTTAAAAATAACACCAGCATCTTATTTGCTCTGAGGGGGAAAAGAAAGATACTGTAAATGTCTAACATTTTTCTGTCAGATCCATTCAGAATCATATTGGATAAAAAAGAGCCTTTGGAAGCCATAAAACTTAGAGCAATTGCACTTTTCAGTTACTTGTTTCTAAAGGTTGTTCACTGAACTGAGTCTGCAAGTGACATTTCAGTTCATCGGCCATCGACACGTATATTTCAGGATGTGCTCTCTCTCGGAATTTGAGAAGGTCAGAGCTAAAGCATGCCATCCATCTGCTCTGTGTCTGCCAGAAAGCCAAGTGCAGTTGGAGTTCACGCGATCGAAGAAAAACAGCAGAGCGATAACTCTGGCACTTGCAGGCACTTAAACATTGAATGAGAGTGTTTCAAAGGGAAAAAAAAAAAAAGCGGTGTGCAGTTTTTCAAATCTCATCATGTTACAGTAAAAAACCACAGGATTTTCTATATGAATGGGATTTTTTTGACTCAACATCATAGGTAAATCTATCTTAAATTAGTTTTTTGTAGGGGGTGGAGTCTTGATTTGTCTCTTGGTGATTCTTTCAGAACTAATTTTAAGAACTTAATACATGCTTCCTCATATCACTGGGTCTTTGCATGTGCGGTTCCCTCTCCCCGAAATGCCCTTCCCTCCAGGTCTGAAGTCGCTCTCATCCCCTTGCCCTGGCAAATCCCTCTGTTGGGCGTCTTCTGAGGGCTAGGCCTTCATTTCAGTTGTCACAGAGTATAAAGAGAGATTCTATTTTGTGGCGATTTGGCATTTCCCTCACTTGACCATAAGCTCCATTAGGACAATGACCATGTTTTGCTCATTATTGAATTCTCCACATCAGTTTCAGTAACTGTTTGCTGAAAGAATGAATGTGTGCAATGTGCATGTCTGTGTGCGTGTGTGTATGTGTGTGTATGGGTGTGTGTTCTGTACACATCTCTATGTGTGCAGGTGTGTGCAGTATGCGTGTCTGTGTGGGTGTGTGTCTGTGTGTGTGTATGCACACAGGTATTCTTTCCAGATGAACCACAGGAAACTAGGACACTGCAGGAAGAATGAAAGCACGGCCTCTATAGGGAAGAACTCAAAGGGGACCCAAGACAGAGACTCAGAGTCCTCCCTGGACTTACCTTCTAGGCCTCTGCAATCCAGGCCTGGGTTGCTCCGGCAAGGGCACAGCTCTGGCTTTTACAGTGAAAGCTCAGATTGCGGGGAAAGCATGGGTGGAGAATTGGTGTGTCAAGTGGACGGTCATGGTTGGACCGAGATGGATATTCTAGGCTCAGAGCAATGCCTGTACAGAAAGGTTTGGTTTTTCCTGAAGATGAGTGAAGAGGTGATCTTCTCAGGTTTGAGTCTCAGGGGCAGGAGATCAGTGAATATCCAGGAAGAAGAGCCAGGCTGGCAATGGGAGCGCTGTGGGAAGGTCTTGATCATGTTTCCTTACAGGAAATCTTGAGACAGTCATGTTTATATCCAGTTCCAAGCTTTGTTCATCACATCGCAAGTCCCCTTAGATAGCCATCCCCACACCGACCATGACAAATGTTAGTCACTCATCCTTAGGTCCATGGTGCTTTGAGAAATTGAGGGAGGGCTGTAAAGGGCTGCAGTAGCACTGGTCTGAGGAAGCAAGGGTCCTGGATTTCCTGGTTGTAAAATAAAGCAGAAAGACACCAAAGGGTGGACTGAGAGAGAAGAAGAATACCATCTATAAAGCAGGTGAGGAGAGAAGCTGATGGGAAAGAAGCCTCAATTTTCCCAAGACTAGGAGGACTTTGATCTCAGAAAAGCAAGGGTGGAGGGCAGACTCTCCGTGAGGGTTGGCATATTGGGACTCAGAGGGAAGGGGAAGAGAATGCAGGGATTTGTGGCAAGACATAGGACCTCATTGCTAAGTACGCCTGGCCTTGGCAGAAAGGAGGGTGGACTGGGGAGTCTCCAGAGCTTTCTGAGCGCAGCATGATCAGATCTGTGGTTCGGAATGACAATGCGTTGTCTGTGCAGAACATGAAGATGAGTAGAAAATTATATGAGGATGAGACCCACTGGAAAGATCAGAACATCAGCCTATTAAAAAGAAAACAAAATCTACTTTTCTGTAACCTACTAGAAGTTGGCTGTGTATCTTACTGAAAAAAGGGAGGAATATCACCTTAGTAGATACGCCAGGAGGGGAAGAGGTGACTCCCACGTATCGAGAATTACTGGAGGTCACTAACAGCAAGCAGTTCACGCTTGTGTGACTACAGCACGTGGATACCCCACTCATGACTGTATCACACAGGATGGGGTCAGTCAGGAAATGCGAAAATGATTTTTGTAGTGTGTTCAGTGAATGTGTCTTTAAACTATCAGAGAAGGAACAAATAAATTAAAGAAAATACATATGCATTGACTGTAATCTATTTTCTCTACCAGACGCATCCTCGTACTTGGCAGGTACCGAATCTGTAAACTGTAAAACCAATTTTATGATCTGAGAGCTCTTCCTGATAATAGCTCAGCCAGAACTAAATGCTAGGTCAGCAGGCTTCTAGGACACTTACTGGAGTTTGGTCGTATGACAGATTATATATAATTTGCATTGCATAAGATCCATAAATTTAAGAAACATGTTAATTTTGTCCTGAAATGGATTAATTGCTTTAATATTTTCCAACTTTACTACAATCTTTAGTATATAACATAATTGATTTCATCTCATCTTTTCACTTGGTTTAAATATAAAGAAAACTGAGTAACCATAAAATGCCAATTCTTCTGATAGATTTTAAGATATACGGTGATAGAACTCCTGATACTTAGAGATTTTTATTTTTTTTTATTTGGCCTTTGTTTTTAGACATACTTTTACCAACAGATGTGAGCTCTAATAGGTAGAGTTGAGAAAAGACCATGTTGCTTTTTAGCCCCAAAGCCTTTGTCTGGAGAAAATATAGAAAATCAGTACGAAGTGTCAAGAGGGCTTTGTAAGGTAGGGCCTGCAACTCTGCTCCTTTTGAAGATTGGTACGCTTAACGTCCTCAAATGACTCAGCTAGAAACTGGCAAAACCAGACTTGAATTCAGGTCCATCTGACCTTAAAACTCATGTGTTGAACCACCTGTTACCTTGCCTTTCTACAAAAACAGAACAGTGCAATATTTTGTCTTTCATCTGTTCAGAAGGAATTTGTTTAGCATCTACAGTATGAACTGTGCTGAATAGCAGAAATACAAAGATGAAAAAACTGGGAGTGTTTGTCGTAATAGATTTGATGTCTATATACTATGACATTAAAGTGAAGATTAAACTATACATAAATATTTCTTTAGGGTGTCTTTTTTTTTCAGCATTTACTTGACAGCCAATGGTATGAGTGCAAAAGGCACAGAGAGCTGTTAAATAAGGTTTTTTGTGGTTTTTTTAAAGATTTTATTTATTTATTTGACAGAGAGAGGCAGAGAGAGAGGGAACACAAGCAGGGGGAGTGGGAGAGGGAGAAGCAGGCTTCCTGCCGAGCAGAGAGGCCGACGCAGGGCTCGATCCCAGGACCCTGGGATCATGACCTGAGCCGAAGGCAGACATTTAATGACTGAGCCACCCAGGCACCCCTGTTAAATAAGGTTCTTTAAAAGGAAGTCAGATTCAGATTGGAGAATATTAGAAAGCAGTTACTTTTTTTTTTTTTTAAAGATTTTATTTATTTATGTGACAGAGATAGACAGCCAGCGAGAGAGGGAACACAGCAGGGGGAGTGGGAGAGGAAGAAGCAGGCTCCCAGCGGAGGAGCCTGATGTGGGACTCGATCCCGGAGTGCTGGGATCACGCCCTGAGCCGAAGGCAGACGCTTAACGACTGCACTACCCAGGTGCCCCTGAAAAGCAGTTACTTCTTTACGAACATTACTTACTATTTCCAAGTCTGCATAAAAAGCTTAGAAAAGCTGGTTACTCAAAATTTTTGAGTGGATGGCTCTAAATGTAAACAATCCATCTGTCCAATTAAGAGCAATACTCTAGGGGCGCCTGACTGGTTCAGTGGGAAAAGCATGTGATTCTTGATCTCGGGTTGTGAGTTCAAGCCCCACGTTGGGTGTAGAGGTGACTTAAATAAATAAAACTTTTTTAAACAGTTACTTTGTTATAAAAAAAACCCCACAATATTGTAAACATTGGTTGATACTTCGATTCAGCCATCAAATTCATAATGTGCAAAAATGGCTAAAACACAAAGAGAACTTATAAACTTGTACAAGTCTACAGTTGTGGACTTTGCCAATTTCAGAGGCTGAGCAGGCTCCAGCTCCGTTCCTCGGAGCTCCCCCTGCTTGTCCTGACATCATCCTCATGGTCCCTCGTGGTCCCTTGTGGTTCCCTCGGGTCCCTCATGGTAGAGATAGGCAGAGCAGCCCCAAGCCCGCAGCCACACGCTAGACCAGACACAGAGAAAAAGAGCATTGTTTCATTCACCCATTAAACAAACTCCTAGTCGTTACTCTGACTGGACCTCTTTAAGTTGCACCTGTTCATGGTCAATTCGGCAGGACAATGGCTATGACAACCAGTCAAGACTGAGATGGACCCTGAAGCTGTAAATAGGATCAATTCTACAAAATCCTCATATGCCTACCACAATGTGCTTTCACAAATAATACAAAATAAAGTTACAACTTAGAGAATGTCAAAACAACACCCAATAACATATTGATTGATTTTGCATAGTTTCTCCTATTTAATTCAGTGCTATTGATTTGGAAGACTTTGAGTATAATTTAAATGACCCTAAATGCTTGCAATGAAATCACGTCTACTTATTAAACAATTTTCAAACATTTAGTTATTATAAAGTACTTATGTATTCTACTATTGAATCCTCTGAAGTTGTCTCTTTGAAATAATCCTCCATTTTATGAAGTAAAACAAAGATAATTTATGATATATTTCAATTCAACTCGATTTTTTTTTGATGGAAAGGATTCTTAAGATTAAAAAAAGTGTCATCACCATAGACTGAAGGCGTATATCTTCTCAGTTGGTTATTTTCTGGGGAGCTGGTAGTGGCTCTTACTTGTTTTGTGAATTCAAGCACAACTCTACATGTCCTGTCTTAGAAGTGGTACAAAGGCTTCACAACCAAATGCACAATAAAGAATAAAGCAATGGGGGGTAGACCTGGGTGGCACAGTCAGTTAAGTGTCAGACTCTTTGTTTCTGCTCAGATCGTGATCTCAGGGTCATGAGATCAAGCCCTCTGTCCTGCTCTGTGCTCAGCAGGGAGTCCGAGCTTAAGATGCTCCCTCTCTCTAAAATAAGAAATAAATCTTTAAAAAATAAGAATAAAGCAGTGAGGCCCATTCCTCCATTAGAAAGTTCGCTGATTTCCTATTAAAACTAATCACACGTGAACGATGAAGAGCAGATATCCAGTTTATTGAGTTACTTTATCAATCATCCTTTTAGAATATAAAATGTTAAATAAGTATTGCTAACTTTATTATTGGAGACTGAGATTTTCAAAAGACAGCGTAAAACTTGGAATCGGCCCTTTACCTACCTCATTTTGCAAAATAGAATCATAAAAAAAGATTTTTCCTGAAAGACTGACACCTTCACAAAATAGATTTAATGGAAGTTTAGAAATATTGAACTGAAACCATTTGACACTTCTATATAACACATTTGAGTGTTTGAAATTGTGTTTTTTGGTAAATGGTATTTGTTAAATTGAATGAGTTTATTCATAGATTGACTAATAAATCTAGCACAAGAACCAAGGACTGCTCACTAAGATACTTGCTGTCAGCTTTTCTTAAAACTTTTATCAATTGATACACTTTAGTAGAGCTCTGATGAAAAAGAAAGACCCACGTCCAAGAATTTGAAAGACTCAATGAAGATTAGGAGAGTTTTGCTGAACAAAGTAAGGCAGTGATTCAGTGATGCATCAGATTCATAGGCTAGAAATAGAGTTTAGAGATACCAAAGCCGTACATATTCTGAGTGAGGGCCCAGAAGAACAGAGCGGACTCACTGACTTGTCCAAGGTTGAGATGGACCAAGGGTCCTCAATCCTACTTCTCTGCCATGACATCAGATGAAGGTGAATTTCAAGCCCCCATCCATGTCCTCTCTCTTTCCAGCGTCCCTTCTGAAAAAATAAGCCTTTTATTTACTTTCTGATCACTGGTGTCTGCATTAAATACAAAGCCTCTCTCGTGGTGATGCCCTTGATGACATAGGCTGCGTGCAGGCCTCATTCCTTAATAATAGGTACTCCATAAACGCTTACTAGTTTACTAGATTTCAACACATTTGAAAATACTTTAGGATGTACTCTAAAATTACATAATTGGAGCCATCCCAGTCATATATTTTCCTAGCACAAAATATGTCTGCAAGAGAAAAATGCTAAAGTCAGAAAATGTTGCTGTCTTCCAGTTCAACAGATTTAGTGAGCCACGTTACTCTAAGAAATATTTTTATGGAAAGATGAGAGTGTTCTCTCTTTCTCTTTTTATTACTTTCATATTGTTGAATATATGGCACCACAAATATGCATAATTATATTTAGAGAAGTTCACTTTAGGAATGCTATCTCCAGTCACATTTTAAATCTTGGAGTCATAACAACGTCTCTTGCCATGCGGCATGCGTATTCAGTAAATGCAAAGATTTCTCAACTTGGTGTATTTGAGACGACACACAGGCCTCCATAGAGGATATTCATGAAAGGTTTTTATTTAAAGGAAAATTATAGAAGGCAGTAGAAGAAAGATGGGAAAGCACTTGGGTCAGAGCTCCCAAGCTCCCCAGGGTTCTTATTCACACATGCAAACTTATTTCTGGATGAAACCACCACATCTGCACAATGAGTCTTGGCTTTGAGAGCTCAAAGCAGAAGTTCTCGGTGGGTTGTTATACCCCTTTGGTCATGAAGTTAAGCTGGGCGTCTATCTAGTCATGCCAGATGAAAACCATATTTATTTAGTACACTATAGTTTAAAACACTTAGAAACGTTGAGAATTAGTGTCTTATATCTTTGTAAAATACTTAGCAAGAGTATTTTGAACTGTGCCTGCCTTCTTCCCACCATATGATTGGCGATATGGAGAGACCATCTTTTCTAAGCCTTGGAGGAACTATCACGCAACTTTCTTTGGATCAGCTTCCAACATTTTATCTTTGATCCTTTTCAAGGTGCTGAGATATTTTTGAGAATTTCTTTAATGTGAATTTGTTTCCTTATGCACAGCAAAAGGCAAAGGGCTCAGACAGCAGGGCTGTTAGCAAGTCCTGCACAGGAATCAGTAGGTCCACCACGTCTGAGGGGCGACCCAGGTGTAGGATGTGGGGGGGCCTCTTCCCTTATTAACCACCTCACATATTCTGGGAATGTCTGCACTCTAGAGTGTCCAGCAATTAATCTAAGTCCCATTCCTTTACATTAAATTCATGTTTTTATTCTTTCTTTCTGTAATGGTGAGAAGTTGTATGTTATGGTTTGGAGAACTATTACTTTCCTAATTATTTGTATGTACACAGTCTCACAGGTGTTTTTAGCAAAGATCTTAACCATTTCTTCTTTTTGTTTCTATTTTTCTCTTTTTATCATTTCTATAAAAAGATGCTGGTGGCTGGTCCCCACNGGGTGACCAGTTACGTCCTGATATTCAGTGACAGTGGGAGGAATTGGAAGCAATATTGGCAAGAAGGAAACATCTGGGTATATTCCTTTATTTAAAAGCCCACGTGTTATCTTAACCTCTATTGAGTAGAGAAACCAAATCTACTAATTTACTTTGAAAATACTTTGCAAGAGACAGTAAGGTCCATATTGCATTTTACATGCGTTGTACATGTATAATTGAGGAGGAAAAACATTTTCTGAACAGGAATATGGTGTGCGTATCTAAGAAATCAATAAGTCATTATAATCTATTTTTATGTTGTTCAGTTATGTAGCCTTTGGCATGGCCTCTGCATTTCTTTACATTAGTAAAATTAATTAATTAATTAATTAATTTCCTGATTTAATCTGGAAATTCCAAGAGACACTGGACATTTAAATGTGTAGTAAAAGGACGAATGTGTTGAGGGACACAACAGTGCCCAGGCAGGAACTCATGCTCCATGGAGCCCTCTGTTATTTGGTCATGGTTGGGAACTGACTGTAGTCAAATCTCCAATATTATCGTATTTTTGTAAATGACTTTAGTATCTGTCTGTCTGGGTCTGTCCACTATCCATGTTAATGTTGACTATTATTAAATGTCCACATCCCTTATCTGCAATTCTTAATTACAAAATATTCTGAAAGAAACAAGGACTGTTATGATGTCAAAACCCAGCTGGACCTGAACTCATAAGCAGTAAAGCTTAAACTGACTGAGGACATTTATAAAGTCTTTATCTTATTTAATTTAAATGCAAGGTGTTTGGTTATTTTTGCAGAAATCATAATGCGTATGATTATCCATATATGGCATATACACAATATGACCTTTCCAACAAGGTCAGCAGAAACCCTGAATTCTGAGTCACGTCTGGCACCAAGGACTTGAGATCAGGGACTGTGGAATAACCTACCAATCACTGAAAGTTGGTTGTTCAAATGGATTATATTTTAGCCTCTGTTACTTACTAATAAATGCTTTACCTTAACTGCTATTAGAGAAGTTAATGAAATCTCTAGTTATGAATGCTATGTTGAAAAGAGAGGCCCTTGTATTAAACAAGAGTGTGTTTGTTTTTTGGTTTTTTTTTTTTCTTAATTACCCAAGAAGTTTCACTATCCATTACACTTCAGGCAACAGCATTACCTCCAGGCACTTACTCTTACGACATGCGTATGGCAAATAACCTGAGTTAAGCATCATTCACACCATTACTCGAACAAGACAGAATTACTGCGAGTGCTAAGGAGAAAGGCAAATGTGTGAGCGATGTGGGTAATTGTGTTTCTGCCTGCTGTTTGTTTGTCTAAGGAACCACTTGCCTGGTAAGACCAAACGCTCAGGAGCAGGGTCAGGATAAAAGATTACCCAGAAATCCAGCCTAACAGTGCTCTGTAAACATTCTGGAGCCAGGCTAAGGGGGTATGTGATGACAGTCTATTGACCGAAGCTGTAGATTGATAACCACTGACAAGTCGCTTTCCCTGATGTCTAGTTTCTACTTATTTCTGTGAGAATTAAGAAGCAGAATCTCAAAAGAAATATATGACGTGTGATTCACTGTGAAAATTTCTCAAGGCTGCCCTGTACACCAGCAGACTTCGAGCTAAGCTCATTACTTTCCACTTTGAAAGGAACTACTGTGAGCTGTAGTCTGAGCTGCCCCTGAAGAGCCTTTGAAATGTCATCAGATGGCATGTCTGTCCTGCTAAGAAGCCTGGCAGCTGCCAAAACAGGTTGGCAGAAAGCTTTGGCTTTCAGCAGCTACGAAGGTCCTGTTGGACCAGGTCTTGACAGCGTCCTAGAGAGGGCAGAACCCTCCAGCCCCCGTGGGTCCTCCTTAGCACCATTTTTTCTCATGCTGCTGGGATCTGTGTTCACTGGTTAGAGTCCACACATCCTGCACTGCTTTCTTGTTCTCCCCAGAATCAACGAGCTGTCACTGTAAGGCCCCAATGGTTGGCGGCATCCCTTGCATTGAGTCTTCATCTGGGGACTGTCTTTTAATGGCCCATGGTTATCTTTTCTTCTCTTTCATTTTGCATTCACTCTCTCCTTTATATGTCTCTCTGTCTTACTTGCTATGTTAGATATATTTTGCTGCATAACTATAGTGCCAAAAATGGAGAAGCTTAAACCAACACACGTTTATTATCTTGCTGCTTCTGTGAGTCAGGAGCACAGGCGTGGCTTAGTTGGGTTCTGTACAAGGGCACACTCGAGGTGTCTGGCAGGGCTGGGTTCTCACATGGAGGCTGGACTGGGGAAGAGTCCACTTCAAGGCTCACTCATTTGGTTGGCAGAATTCATTTCCTCACAGTTAGAGAAGTGAGGACTTTGGCTTTGAGGTGTTCATCAGCCGGAGGCTGCCTTTGCATCCTAGAGGCTGCCTGCAGTTCCTCGTGGGGTAGGCCTCCCCCTAGTAGCTGCATGCTGTACCACTGCATGCAAGAGTCTCCAGCAAGACAGGTAGCCATGTTGTGTAACTTAATCACACCTACATAGTTATTTACCTTTGCAGGATTGTAGAGATTAGAAGCAAGTCACAGGTCCCGTCCACACTCAGAAGGAGGGAGCTATTCGAGGGCACATCAGGAGACAGGAATCATGGGGACCTCCTTACAAGATTGCCAGAGTCACTATGGCACCCAATGATCCATGCCCTTCCCAAATGTAAAATACATTCATCCATCCCAAGGTCTCCAGGAGCCTCATCCCATGATAGCATTGCTCAAAGTCCAGAATCTCATCATGTAAGTCAGTTCCAAGGTGTGGGTGACACTAGGTGAAGCTCCCCTTGATGGGTGCTCTGTCAATCTACAGAGCCAGCATCCAGCTTTAACTAAAGTCACCTGCACCCTCCTCACGCACCCCGTGTGCAGTGGTGCAATAGCCATCCGTAATGACTATGGGCGTCCCCACTCTAAAAAGGAGAAAAAGGAAAGGACAAAAGGGTCACTGGCCTATAATAGTTCTGAAACCCAGCCAGGCAGATGTTGGAGTTTCTTGATCGGGTTGCAGAGAATGAGAGTAACTTTCCATGGCTCTCATCTCCTGCCTCTGGGTTCTTGGTTTAGTCATGTGAGTCATCTTTCCTTCTTCATGAAGATACTATGTATTTGCAGCTGACTTCCCTTAGTCTGCTTCCTGACAGTACAATTTAGGATTTCTATATCCTCCTTCCTTTTTGTACTCTATCTCTTTCAGTCCAAGCTGGCAAGAATTTTACTGATACGATTTTATCAAGAACTTGTGGGTCTCCCATGAATTTCCTGGGAGGGGGGCTCACATTTCTAGACAAAAGCCCCCAAGGTCTTTTCTGGATAAGCCCTTTTTACCTGGGATTCCTGCTGTGTGGGCTGAGGGACAACAGAGTTATCTTCTTAGAGGCTCTCTGGTAGGGCTGAGAGGGTCTGTGAGGACATCCTTGATCACTTGAAAGACCTTCTGAATACTCTGATCATTTGATCTTTCTGAAGTTTAACAAAATTTGTACAGTTACACTCTTGGCTTTTTTTCTCTGCCATCTGGAAAGACTGTTGAAATATTTCAAAAGAATCAAAATCTGGATCCTTTTTTTTTTAACGGTGTTTCCCCCAATTTCTCTCTCTCCTCTTGCATTTTACTCTAAGTAGCAAGTTTACTATATGCAGTGCTTAACTACAAGTACTACAAGCCAGAAGGCAAGTACATCTTTCCTTGGAAATCCTAGCTATAAAGCCAAGTTCATGGCTCACAAGTCCTATTGCTTCTCAAATACCTGCAGGAGATGATTTCTGCAAACTCTCGAAACCACATAACAAGGATCTCACTTCCTTTGGTTTCCAATAACATGCTTCTTACTTCCTCTTGCGCCTCATCAACAGCATCTTCAATACCCAAATTTCTACTAACAGGAAATTTAGATTTGCTCTCACGCTCCTCAAAATTTCTCTATCCTCCACCCACTGCTTGGATCCACAGTCACACTCACATTTTCAGGTTGTTCTTCCAGCAAGACAGCACTCTACTTACCAAATCTGTATTTTTTTTTTTAAAGATTTTATTTATTTACTTGACAGAGATAGAGACAGCCAGCGAGAGAGGGAACACAAGCAGGGGGAGTGGGAGAGGAAGAAGCAGGCTCATAGCACAGGAGCCTGATGTGGGGCTCGATCCCAGAACGCCGGGATCACGCCCTGAGCCGAAGGCAGACGCTTAACCGCTGTGCCACCCAGGCGCCCCCCAAATCTGTATTATCTATTGCTGGGCTCTCTTCTGGAAGAGTGATTAGGGAAGGATGCTGCTGCCAGACTCTATCAGGTTATTGGTTAGAATTCATTTATTCTTGTGTGTGGGTCTGAGAGCCCCAGCTTCTTGCTGGCAGTTGCTTGGAGATTACCCTCAACCCCTTGCCATGTGGGTCTCCCCCAAACGGTCACATGCTTCATGAAAGCCAACAAAGGAGAATGCTTATAGTGTGTGTCTTTCTTCTTTCATTCTTTTCCTTAATTATGTGCATTGTCCTAACATCTCTTATCTGTTTTATTCCTCTTCTTTATTTCCACTTTCGTGCTGTGGCTTTTATGATTCCCGAAGTTAAACAACTCAAATTAGTATAGGCAAATGGCAGATTCTGCTGTGCAGTGAGAATGAGAAGACCCAGCTGAGCTTTGGGGACAAATCGTGCCCCATTTCACCTGCCAGTCAATTCCCTCCTGCAGGTCAGTTTCCACTCTTTGTAAGAATCTTGCCTTTTGTGAGCTCTGAGGGTTTTGCTGTTTTGTTTTGCTTTTTAGATTTATTTGTTTATTTGAGAGACAGAGAAGTGGGAGGATGGGCAGAGAGAGAGAGAGAACCCCCAAACAGACCCCCCCCCCCCCACTGGGTGTGAAGCCAATGCCTGTGCTGTCAGGCTGGATCCCAGGATCCTGAAATCATGACCTGAGCCAAAATCAAGAGTTGGATGCTCAACCAAGTGAGACACCCAGGCGCCCCTGTGAGCTCTGAGTTTTAAATCTTCCAATTTTCACTGCCACGAAGACACTTTTTCTCCCTGTACTCTGATTAAAAATTGTCTTGGAAGAGCACTCAGACATGCCCAGCCTTTGTGGCTAGCACAGCTCAGAGGAAGGAGGTCTTTCAGGTCTGACTCTATCTTGATTTAAGCCCATGTGGCTGTTGGAAGGCCCTTGAGGGACATGGGAGCCTCCCCATGGGCAGGGGCAGCAGTTTGAGCCACAAAGCCTGGGGGCTGGGAGGCAACAGCAGCATGTCACATGCTCTTTTATCTCTTTTTCTTTTCCTGGCCCTTCCTCTCTTTTCTTCTCCTGTGTTTTCCTCCCTCTTCTCTTTCTTCCACAACAGAACACTTGCAGACTCCCCAAAACATTTAAATCTAATTCTGCCCCTGTAATTCCCCATGTGCTTACTCGGAGTCATAAGAATGATTCTGCCTGCTTTAGGAAGTAGTTCCTTCTGTCCGTCTGTCAGCCCAAGCAGATGACTCTCACTGCAGTTGACCGAAAGAACCTTCCAACAGCAGTGCTCATATGACGGGTGGCAGCTGGAGGCACATGTCCTCCTGGCAGGCATTGGCCTGGAACGTGGGGCTTAGAGAAATCAATAAATAACAACCAGATGTTGGTGAGTTTAGGGAGCCATCATTTAATCCTTAATCCGTACTCTGCAATAATTAGGGCTTTGTCATTTTCATTAAAAACTCATCAGAACTCTAATTTAAAAGGTTATTATAGCTCTTATGAATTCAAGATGAGACTTATTATTCTGAATACATTGACAGCTTAAAATTTAAGTGGATTTTCTTATCATGTAGTCTCTATATGTAAGAAAAAGATTCCTTTTCTAAGAACAGGTTAGGAAAATATACTTGAAAATAAAGAAATTACTTGAAATACATGTACGTTTTAAAAGTGTTTCATTTACAATTTTTCATTAGTTTAAAGGTGTTCATTACCACTAAACCAACCTCACAAGAAATGTTAAAGGGAATTCTTTGAGTGGAAAGAAAAGGCCATAACTAGAAGTAAGAAATTATGAAAGGAAAAAAAATTAACAAGTAAAAGCAAACGTAGGTGGAAGACTAATGAAATGAGTCTACTGGCTCCTAATAAGTAGACTATAAAACCAGTATGGAGGTAAAAACAAAAATAGTAAAATTAATTATATCTACAAAAATCAGCCAAGGGATATACCAAAACAAATATATAAAATATGATATAGTATACATAAAACATGGAAGGGGGAGTAAAAATTTGGTGTTTTTAGGATGTGTTCAACCTTAAGTGGCCATTAACTTACTATAGAATGCTCTATATGTAAGGTGTTATATATATAAACCTAATGGTAACTACAAATAAAAAAATCTATGTAGATATACACACAAAAAAGAGAAAGGAATCCAAACATATCACTAAAGAAAGTCATTAAACCATAAGGGAAAAAAGCAAGAAGAGAAGAAAGGAACAGAGAAGAACCATAAAAACAACCAAAGTGCAATTAACAAAATAGCAAGACTACGTACCTATCAACAATTCCTTTAGATGTAAATGGACTAAATGCCCCAATCAACAGACACAGGTGACAGAAGGATAGAAAAACAAGATCCATCTGTATAATTCCTACAAAAGATTCATTTCAAACCTAGACACGTACAGACTGAAAGCCAAGAGGTGGAAGAGCATAGATCATGCAAATGGAAGGAGGAAAAAAAGAGAAAAAGCCAGGGTAGCAATACCCGTATCAGATAAAATAGACTTTAAAACAAAGACTGTGGCAAGACACAAGAAAGGCGTTAGTAATGATAAAAGGAGCAATTCAACCAGAGGACCTAACAATTGTAAATACATATGTATCCAACGTAGGAGCACCTAAATACACAAAGGAATTGTTAACAGACATAAAGGGAGAAATTGACAGGAATACAGTAACAGTAGGGGACTTTAACATCCCACTTACATAATGGATAGGTCATCCAAACTGGAAAACCACAAGGAAACAGAGGCTCTGAATGACACATTAAACCATATGGACCTAACATATATGTACACAGAACATTCCATTCAAAACAGCAGAACACACATTCCTTTCAAGTACCCATGAAACACTCTCCAGGATACATCACATGTTAGGCCACAAAACAAGTCTCAATAAATTTAAGATTGACCTCATATCAAGCATCTTTCCTGACTACAGTGATATGAAACTAGAAATCAATTACAAGAAAAAATCTGGGAAGACAACAAATACAAGGAGGCTAAACAACATGTTCCTAAACAATGAGTGAGTCAACCAAGAAATTAAAGAGGAAATAAAAAATACATGGAAACAAATGAAAACATAATAGATCGAAATCTTTAGGATGCTGCAAAAGCAGTTCTAAAAGGGAAGATTGTAGCAACGCACGCTCACCTCAAGAAACAAGAAAAATCTCAAATAAATAACCTAACATTGCACCTAAAAGAGTTATGAAAAAAAAAGGCCCAAAACTAGTAGAAGGGAGGAAATAATGAAGATTAGAGAAGAAATAAATGAAATAGAGATTAAAAAAATAGAACAATTGGTGAAACCAAGAGCTGGTCTTTTGTAAAGATAGAAAAAATTGATAAACCTTTAGCCAGACTCACCAAGAAAAAAAAAGGGAGGATTCAAATAACTAGAAACAGAAATGAAAGGGAAGAAATAACAACCAACACCACAGAAATGCAAAGGATTATAAGAGAATAGTATGAAAAATTATATGCCCACAAGTTAAGCAACCTAGAAGAAATAGAGAAATTCCTATAAACATATAATCTTCCAAAACTGAATCAGGAAGAAATAGAACATTTGAACAGACTGATTACTAGTAATGAGATTTAATTGGTAATCAAAAAACCTTTCAACGAACAAAAGTCCAGGAGCAGATGAATTCACAGGTGGATTCTACCAAACAATTAAAGAAGAGTTAAAACCTATTCTTACACTACTCCAAAAAATAGAAGAGAAAGGAGAACTTCCAAATTCACTCTATGAGACCAGCATAACCCTGATATCAAAACCAGACAAAGACACTACAAAAAAGAGAACTACAGACCAGCGTCTCTGATGAACATGGATACAAAAGTTCACAAAAGAATTTGAGTGAAACAAATTCAATAATGTATCAAAAAAATCATTCACCACGATCAAGTAGGATTTATTCCAGGAATATAAGTGTGGTTCAATATTCACAAATCAATCATTGTGATACATCACATTAACAAGAGAAAGGATGAAAAACATATGCCCATCTCAATACATGGCAGAAAAAACATCTGACATAATATGACATCCATTCATAATAAAAACTCTCAACAAAGTAGGTGTAGAAGGAACTTACCAAAACATAATAAAGGCTCTATATAAAAAACCCCCACAGCTAACACTATACTCAATGATGAAAAACTAAGAGTTTTTTTCTTAAGATCAGAAACAAAACAAGGATGTCCACTCTCACCACTTTTATTCAACATAGTACTGGAAGTCCTAGCCACAGCAGGCAAGAAAAAGAAATAAAAGTTGTCCAAATTGGTAAGAAGTAAACTTGTCACTGTTTGCAGATGGCATGATACCATAAATAGAAAACCCTAAAGACTCCACTAAAAAAACCCATTAGAACTTAAATGAATTCAGTAAAGTTGTAGGATACAAAATTAATATACAGAAATCTATTGTATTTCTATACACTAATAACAAAATAGCAGAAAGAAATTAAGAAAAGAATCCCACTTATAATTGCATCAAAAATAATAGAATACCTAGGAATAAACTTAACCAAGGAGTGAAAGACTGTACTGTGAAAACTATACAACACTGATGAAAGAAATTGAAGAGGACATAAACAAATGGAAAGATATTCCATGCTCAAGGATTAGAAGAACAAACTTTGTTAAAATGTCCATACTACCCAAAGCAATCTACAGATTCAATGCAATCCCCATCAAAATATCAACAGCATTTTTCACAGAACTAGAACAAATAACTGTACAATTTGCCTGGAACCACAAAAGACCCTGAATAGCCAAAGCAATCTTGAGAAAGAAGAACAAAGCTGAGGTATCATAATCCCAGATTTCAAGATATACTACAAAGCTGTTGTAATCAAAACAGTATGGAACTGACACAAAAATGGACATACAGATCAGCAGATCAGAGCAGAGATCAGAAATAAACCCACAGTTCTATGGTCAATTAATCTACAACAAAGGAGGCAACAATATACAATGCGGAAAAGACAGTCTCTGCAACAAATGATGCTGGGAAAACTGGACAGCTACATGCAAAAAATTAAAACTGGACTACTCTTTTACCGTACACAAAAATTAAGTCAAAATGGATTAAAGACCAAAGTGTGAGACCCGAAACCATAAAATTCCTAGAAGAAAGCGTAAGCAGTAATTTCTTGATATCAGCCTTCACAACGGTTTTCTATATATGTCTCTTGAGGCAAGGGAAACAAAAGCAAACATAAACTATTGGGACTACACCAAACTAAAAAGGTTTTGCACAGCAAAGGACGCCACCACTAAAATGAAAAGGCAACCTACTGAATGAGAGAAGATATTTGCAAATGATATGTCTGGTAGGAGTTAATATCCAAAATATATACATAAGTTAAACAACACCAAAAAACCAATCTGATTTAAAAATGGGAAGAGGACCTGAGTAGACATTTTTCTGAAGAAGATTTATAGATGGCCAAGAGACACGTGAAAAGATGCTGAACATCACGCACCGCCAGGGAAATGCAAATCAAACACAATAAGATGCCACCTCACACCAGTCAGAATGGCTAGAATCAAAAAGACAGGAAACAACAAGTATTGGTGAGGATGTGGAGCAAAGGGAAATTCATGCACTGTTGGTGGGAATGCAAATACGTATAGCCACTGTGGAAAACAGTATGGAGGTTCCTCAAAAAATTAAAAAGAGAATTGGCATATGATCCAGTAATTCCACTACTGGGTACTTACCCAAAGAAAACAAAAGCCCTAATTTGAAGAGATATATGTACTCTGATGTTTATTGTAGCATTATTTATAATAAAGATAGAGAAGCAACCCAAGTGTCCATATGTAGATGAATGGATAAAGAAGATGTGATATATATATATATTAAATATATATATAAAATATTATCATATATATAGTATGTACATTCAGACATAAAATGTAACTGGAATATTACTCAGCCATAAAAAGGAGGGAAAATTCCATTTGAGACAACATGGATGGACCTAGAGGGTATTGTACTAACTGAAAAAAGTCGGATAGAGAAAGACAAATATGATATGATTTTACTTATATGTGGAATCTAAAAAAACAAAATGAACAAACAGACTTTTGAATACAGAGATCAAACTGGTGGTTGCCAGAGGGGAAGGGGTTGGGGGGATGGGCTAAATAGGTAAAAGGGATTAAGTTACTTCCAGTTATAAACTTCCAGGTATAAAATAAGTCACAGAGATGAAAAGTACAGCATAGGGAATATCGTCAGTAATGTAAAAACACCGTATGGTGACAGATGGTGAGTACACTTACCGAAGCGAGCATTTCATAACGTATATAAATGTCAAATCACCACGTCGTACACTTGACACTAATATAACATTTTATGTCAACTATAGTTCAATTTAAAAACAAAAGGATATTGGTTAAATGAAAGTGAGCGATTGACTGTCCCTGTTCTGAGCAGCTTCGGGAACTCCGGGGACTCGCAGGTGACTTCCTAACGAAGTCCCCCTTTGAGTCCCAGGGACTCAGAGCCTTTGGGGACTCTAGTAGTCGCCTGACAACTTCTCCCCCACCTCTCTCCCTGCCACCAGCCGAGAAAAAATATCCCCCTTTTCTCCAGTGGAAAGCAATCTTCTGAGCTGTGAACAGTTCTCCTCTGGGTATGAGGGCCTCTCAGTTAGTTTTTTCAGGCACACCTGTCTGGTGCTTCCGAGGCCCCCCGCAGAGGCAGAGCCAGGTCTGGAGCCCCCTGAGGACCCCATTCTGCATCGTTCACAAGGCTCCACCCACAGCCAGGCTTCTCAGGAAGGACCAGCCTTCTGAAGAAGCTAACCCCAGGAGCTGGCCCTGTATGTGCGTCTGCCTTCTGGCAAAGAGCTCTCAGCGTCTGATGCCAGCTTTCATCTGAAACATTTCTTAGTGAACGTCCTACATGAAAGGTAGGCGGTGCTTGAGTTTCGGAGAGGAGGCTCCCTGAAGGATAGTTTTCCTTCTCGGATAGAGACGCTCTGTGGGCGTCTACAGACTATGCCCCTGGGAGCGCTCGATACATTTTCTTTGATTAGATTGTTATTTTTTAATCTTTACCGAGTGATTTATTTAAGTTAATCTTTTAGCAGCTTGCATTTATTGATGGATTTAAAAAAATAATGATTTGGGACCAATATTTGTGATTTCTTAAGCATCACTGAAAAGTAAACGAACAGTTTTGGGACTAATTTAGTGCCTGGGCTGGGATTTTAGAGTTGTACAGAACTGGCTTTGAAAATAAGTCAGAAACTGTGGATTTGGCAATTAAGCTTTTGCAAACTTAATTTTTGTGGGGATTAAATGAGGATTTCATTTCCATCACTGTGCTCGGTGCGTGGCACGCAGGAAGTTTTCAGTGGTGTTGCTGTTCTTCTTTTAATCATATTATTAATATTCTTAATCATGATAATTATTATTATGTGCTCCTTTCGTTGTTCACACTCTTGTGCTATTGAAACATGGACATATATTCTTATCGGGCAGTCGGTCGACATGACTGCCATCCAGTGTTGCTTGTATGTATACAATTCCATAATATAAATATACACATGTACCGAAGCTAATGCAATAAAAGTGGTTGATCTTGCCTAATTTTCTCCAAATCTATGAGTCTTGAAAAAGCAAATTAATGAGAACTTTATAGAGAAAAAAGTCAAAGTAAACAGGAAGTTGCGTTTGACACCCTCTCATGAATATATGCACATCTAAAGCCCTGATATGATTTGCAATGACGTGGATGGAACTAGAGGGGATTATGCTGAGCGAAATAAGCCAATCAGAGAAAGACAATTATCATATGATCTCATTCATATGTGGAATTTAAGAAACAAAACAGATGAACATAGAGGAAAGGAAGGAAAAATAAAATAAGATAAAACAGAGATGGAGGCAAACCATAAGAGACTTTTAACTCTGGGGAACAAGCAAGGTTGCTGGAGAGGAGGTGGGTCGGGAATGGGGTGACTGGGTGATGGGCATTAAGGAGGGCACATGATGGAATGAGCACTGGGTGTTATATGCAACTGATGAATCACTGAATTCTACCTCTGAAACTAATAATACACAATGTGTTAACTAATTGATTTTAAATTAAAAAAAAGACCTGATGTGGTTCATTATTCAGTGATGATAAAATGACTTAAAACTTCTGTCATCTAATAATAGCAATATAATGCTTCGTGAGCTCTTTTCTTCATTCCTTCATGTCTCTGTAAGGTCCTAGACTTCTATTTCTGACTTTTCTCATAACTTGCTCCCAGAGAGGACAAATTTGGAGTTTCATTTATTCTGATGGCAATAACTTCCTTTTTAAACCCTTATTTAATATTTCAAACCTCCCTCCTAGGTCTCTATTCTTACCTTCCTTAGTTGTCAAGCACATTCAGTAAAAAAGGGAATAAAGCAAGAAGTATAAACATTAGAAATAAAATAAAATAATCATTGTTTTCTTCTTGAAAACAGGGCAACATCCTGAAAAACAGCCAAAAGTAAGAAAATTCAGTAAAGTCTCTCCTTCTGAAAGTAATTTCAAAAACCAAGGATTTTTCTCACATATATAAAATAAGGAAAAATTGACCCCAATTTTAATGGAATCTGAAATAAAAAATTAACATGAAATGTTCTGAGATCTCTATGAATAAATATTCAGAACACCACTGAGGAGCATGATAGAAGACAGAAATAAATCCCCGTGTTGGATACCAGGGCTCGATACTATAAAGACATTGGTCCTTCCTAAATTAACTGCCAAGTAAAATAAGATAATTCCACTTTTTTTGATAATTTCATTTTTCACTCTGAAATATTATATGCGAAAATAGTTAAGGCAATTAGTAAAAAGAGTAGTAAAAAGAATTCGTTCTACAAGCGTAGGGAAATACATTACAAAGCTTGACTCTAGCTCTTAGGGACTACCACATTGATACAGGTGTTCATGAAGAAACATCATAGGGTCCAATAAGAAATACATATACAAATTTATAATCAAATGCAGCAAATTTAGCAAATCTGAATTTAGCAAATGAATGTGGCAATTCAGTTCAGTGAGGAAAACTGAATTATTCAATAAATGATCCTGGCACAAATAGCCATCTAGAAGTGCATATATCACGTGAGGTCCTTCCTTCACACCTTACATTGAAATAGTCGTATGATGGAATGAAGATTTAAACTGAAACAGACCCAGAGAAAGGACAAGACAAAATCAGGGGAGAATGTTTGTGCCTATAATGTGCAAGTGGGCATGGATTTCTAAACAAGATCCAATCGCCTCTCAGCCCTTTGGCTAATATCAAGTGTCTAAGCAAGACCCAAACCCAGGTGCCACAGAAGAAAAGACTGATAAATTAGACCAACTAAAAGAAAGAGAATGAAAAAAAAAAAGCTCTCAGAATACTTCAAACATGAGTAGGAACACATTTTTAGTATATGTGACAAAGAACTAATCTCTTACATTTATAAAACCCTCTTACAAACCAATAGATAAAGACCAAAACTTCATATAAAATCAGGCAAAAAAACATAATAGGCAGTTTACAAAAAGAAAATAAAATGATTTATGAACATATGAGAGATGCTCAACTTCACTTACGTTTGAAGAAATAAATGTCATAACATCTGTGACACCGCTGAACCTATCTGACTTGAGCAGCTCAAGGCATTCCTAATAATGCGCTTGCAGAGGGCAGCACTCTCCAAATCAGGGCAGAGTCTAAACCCCTTTTTTCTTTGATTCTATAGTTATGTATTTACTATCTCATAGTATAACATGTAGCGAGCACATCAGACCTATGACATCATTGCGTGTCACTTAGCATAAAACTAAGTTTAAAAACAGATTAAACTTAAAGATGAACATTAAACCAATTAGAGGAGTTCACCCAAGCTGAGTGCTCAGTTAAGTGCTGACCACCACCTCATGGGATTTATACGTATTTATTCAACCCATCCTCACAGTCACAGATAGGGAAACTGAGGCAGGAGGCTTTTCAGTTCAGTATCCCCACATCACAGGGCTAGTGGTGAGGTCGCAGGACCGGAACCAGGTGGCTGGCTGCAGGGCCCCAGAAAATGCCTGTGAGAACAGTGCTCACATCATTAGAGTCAAGATCCAGTTCTCCACCAGTAGATGAGCACATAGATAAAGTCTGACACCGCCATTGTATGGAAGGATACAGTATCACATAGAATGCATTTGTGAGACAGTTGCTGGTTTTTTTTTTAAGCAAGATAATAACAATATACATATTATGCTCCCCTTTGAAATCGCTGAAATGGATATTTCTGGATGGATATACAAGAAATCATTGACAGCATTTCCCCCCTCTGGGTAAAGGGCTAGGGCCTAAAATTATTAAATGAATGCAATTTTTTTTGTATTTTTTAATGATTTTTTTATTATATTATGTTAATCACCATACAGTACATCCCCGGATTCCGATGTAAAGTTCAATGCTTCATTAGTTGCGTATAACACCCAGTGCACCATGCAATACGTGCCCTCCTTACTACCCATCACCAGTCTATCCCATTCCCCCACCCCCTCCCCTCTGAAGTCTTCAGTTTGTTTCTCATAGTCCATAGTCTCTCATGTTTCATTCCCCCTTCTGATTACCCCCCTTTTCTTTATCCCTTTCTTCCCCTACCGATCATCCTAGTTCTTATGTTCCATAGATGAGAGAAATCATATGATAATTGTCTTTCTCTGCTTGACTTATTTCACTTAGCATTATCTCCTCCAGTGCC
>NC_048234.1:18469062-18576976 GCF_002007445.2 Ailuropoda melanoleuca | reverse complement strand
TTCCATACAAATTTAAGGACTATTTGTTCCAGTTCTTTGAAAAATGTCCTCGGTATTTTGATCGGGATAGCATTGAAAGTGTAGATTGCTCTGGGTAGTATGGACATTTTAACTATGTTAATTCTTCCAATCCATGAGCATGGAATATTTTTCCATCTTTTTATGTCTTCCTCAATATCTTTCAAAAGTGATCTATAGTTTCTAGCATATAGGTCCTTTACGTCTCTGGTTAAGTTAATTCCAAGGTAACGTATGGTTTTTGGTGTTATTGTAAATGGGATGGATTCCCTAATTTCTCTTTCTTCAGTCTCGTTATTCGTGTATAGAAATGCAACTGATTTCTGGGCATTGATTTTGTATCCTGCCACCTTACTGAATTGTTCTATAACTTCTAATAGTTTGGGAGTGGATTCCTTTGGGTTTTCCATATAGAGTATCATGTCATCTGCAAAGAGAGACAGTTTGACTTCTTCTTTGCCGATTTGGATACCTTTGATCCCTTTTTGTCTTCTGATTGCTGTTGCAAGGACTTCTAGTACTATGTTGAATAATAGTGGCGAGAGTGGGCATCCTTGTCGTGTTCCTGATCTTAAGGGAAAGGCTTCCAGCTTTTCCCCATTGAGAATAATGCTTGCAGTAGGCTTTTCATAGATGGCTTTTATGAGATTGAGAAATGTACCCTCTATTCCTACACTCTGAAGGGTTTTAATCAGGAAAGGATGCTGTATTTTGTCAAATGCTTTTTCTGCATCAATTGAGAGGATCATATGGTTCTTGAGTCTTTTCTTGTTGATATGATGTATCACATTGATTGATTTGCGAGTGTTGAACCATGCTTGCATCCCAGGTATGAATCCCACTTGGTCATGATGGATAATCCTTTTAATGTACTGTTGGATTCTATTAGCAAGGATCTTGTTGAGGATTTTGGCATCCATATTCATTAGAGAAATCGGTCTGTAATTCTCCTTTTTGAGGGGGTCTTTGCCTGGTTTGGGGATCAAGGTAATATTAGCCTCATAGAATGAGTTTGGTAGCTTTCCTTCTGTTTCTATTTTTTGAAATAGCTTTAGGAGAATAGGTATTATTTCTTCTTTGAATGTTTGGTAGAATTCCCCAGGAAAACTGTCTGGGCCTGGAGTTTTATTATTTGGAAAGTTGTTTATCACTGACTCAATTTCTTCATAGTTAATTGGCCTATTTAAGAAATCTATTTCTTCCTGTTTCAGTCTTGGTAGTTTATAGGTTTCCAGGAAGGCCTCCATCTCTTCCAGATTGTTTAGTTTTTTGGCATATAGCTGTTGATAAAAGTTTCTAATAATCCTTGCAATTTCAATGGTGCTGGTCGTGACCTCTCCCTTTTCAGTCATAATTTTAATAATCTCAGTCCTTTCTCTTTGTTTTTGGATAAGTTTTGCCAGTGGTCTATCAATTTTATTGATTCTCTCAAAGAACCAGCTCCTCGTCATGTTTATTTGCTCTACTGTACTTCTGGTTTCTAATTGATTGATTTCTGCTCTAATTTTGGTCAACTGCTTCCTTGTGAGTGGGTTAGGCCTGTCCCTCTGTTGCTGTTCCAAGCTTCTTGAGGTGAGAATATAGAAACTGCATTTTAGATTTTTCTATTCTTTTGAGTGAGGCTTGGATGGCTATGTAATGAATGCAATTTTTAAACCTCATGTATGAATTAATTTTCAATTAAATTCTAGGTTTTGCAAGAATTGAAAAAAAAATACTAAATAGTGCTTTATTGGGTTGCCCTACCCTCTGAAATACCCTCGAGATTTGTAAGGAGAACCAGTCCGCCATGGACCCCATGTGAGCCTGCACTTCTTGTTTGGTTGGCCAAGATGAGCTTCATCTAGGCCAGGCGTGTTTGCAGCCACTATTCCCAGAGACGAGGTACTGCCTACCTCCTCCTCACCTCCCAAAAAAAAAAAAGAGCAGACTTGTTTTCTTTCGCTGTGAGAACGGTAAATCCCCAACATTCAATGTTTGTTCTCCAGTAACGCAGCCCCTTGCATGCACCAGCATCCCTGCTGGACCCTTAGCACAGCTCCACGGGAATGATGGGGCTCATGGGGAACCCGCACAAACCAATATGAAGGTCCAGCAACTCTTTTGGCATGAGTAAGAAAGTGATTTGTCTCTGACCCGGGAGCCTCGTGTCCTCGAGCAGCGTCCATAAACAGCAGCAGGGGATCTTGATAAATTGTGAGTAGGACAAAATCTTGGGTCCTTCACACATCCTGCACCATTCCTGACAGGATGGGGGCCACTTGGTCAGCTCAGCACTAATGGACATGGGCCACTGTGCCGAGATCAGGAGTGACTGGTCTCCATGAGTGAGAGTGCGAGTAGGGGGTAGGGGGTGAGACAGCACTGAATTTCAGTTGAAGAAGGGACTTGCATGGGGTTTCAAGGTGAGGCGAGGTGGGGATGGGAGGACAGGGCAGGGCTGCTGGAGCAGAATGGATGGGGCATGATCTAGTCCTTCAGCTTCATACAAAGAGGTAACAGGCATCTTCCACAGGTTATATGTCATTCTAACTAGTACTTAGAGGTATAAGCCCAGTGTAATACGTATCGTATTTTCAATGTTCAGTGTCTTGGTAATGTAAGAATGAAATATCCATCTTCTTGTTTGTCTAACCGTTTCTCACACTTGTCCTTGTCCTGCGTCTCTAACCATCTCATGGGGTGGTGGGAAGAGTCACAGGCTAAGGCACAACTAGACCTTGTGTCCAAGTTGATGCCTAAGAAGTCATGTGATCACGAGTACGGTAGTTCACATCTGGGAGCTTCCTTTTTTTTTTTTTTTAATTATAAAAGAAGTGGGACCCAAGGTTGTCTGTAGGTTGAACGTATGAGATCACTGATATCCAAACAACTTGACTTGTACAATGGCAATTTCCTATGGTTCACCATATTCCTATTTGGTGATCCCTAATTCCCTAATGTATAATAAGATTCATTCACTTTTTTTTTTTTAATGTCACATATTAAGATCTTGTTCTTCTGCTAATACTGCATGAGAATAAGAATAAAATAGTGAAGGGGCACCTGGGTGGCACAGCGGTTAAGCGTCTGCCTTCGGCTCAGGGCTTGATCCCGGCGTTATGGGATCGAGCCCCACATCAGGCTCTTCCACTATGAGCCTGCTTCTTCCTCTCCCACTCCCCCTGCTTGTGTTCCCTCTCTCGCTGGCTGTCTCTATCTCTGTCAAATTAATAAATAAAAAATCTTTAAAAAAAAAAGAATAAAATAGTGAAAGCGTAAGACTGTTAAATATCTTGACGGAAAGAAATGAAAAGAAGCTTGCATAGAGTGTTAAGGCCTCCTTGGTGGGTACCCTATAGTCAGTAACGCACAGAGATGATGCTTGTGCAGGAATCCCCTGGCTACTATGGAAGGGCTGGGTTTTGAAAAAAGATTTCGGGGTCAGGACGGGGGCCCAGAAGTAGCTGTGAGCATAAAAGAACAATAGGGTGAAAATACCAGAACAAAACCCTCAGGTCTATAAAACAGAAAGAGAAGTTCAAAAGAACCTAATTTGATCTGCACTGTGCAAATGAAAATTTCATTTGGGTTTGAACTTCTGTCTTCCCTATTCTGTTCTCTAATATCCTTAGTAATCATTCAAACTGCCTGGCTTCTCTTCCTCTCAGCACTTCAAACTCAGTATCATTTTTTTAAAGAGGAAAAAAATTCCTGAGCTGTGGGAAGAGATCCTTAGGGAGTTTTTGTGCTACTTTCCAGCAATATTTTGATGGCTAATGTTCCTGCGGAGGGAAAATTTAGGTTCAGGAAAAGGCTCACACAAGCAAGCGTGAGGACAGAGGTCAAAAAAATTAAAAAAAAAACAAAACACAAAATCCTCCAAACTCAATGCAAAATCATTATGGCAACATTTCTTCTAGCCTTACATCCCATAATAATAATAAGCAAAATGATCAATGACTTATATGGTCAATAGCTTTCCTATCCTTAAGTTAAATAAACACACCAATTCCTTAAGGAATCTCATAGTGACATCAAGCTCTCTTGAAAAACCTACCTGTTAATGACGCCAGGACACCTCTGCGCTGAAAGGAGTTGACTTCTCACAGTTTAATCTTTGAAGATACACACATTAAATTTCTCTACAGCGACTTTAGGATGTGTGGTTATTATCATTGTTCGATCCACGTGTTCAGAGATTATTCTCTGTCTGAACTACATTCTCCATTTAAACTATGATTCAAAATATTTTAAGAAAATTTTCACCCAAAGGGAATTCCACTAGTGGGAGGTGGCCCAGCATGGCACGCTCTGGGTAACGTCTGCATTTAAGAGAGTAGATACAGAATGTCTATCTCTTTCTAAATGCCTTTGTGATATCTGCCTGGGCTTTGCCTGGAGTTTCCAGTTGTCAGAGGTCTTGCTGGATCCATTTTAGAACAAGGGACCCTGCCAGAGTTGGGTGGGCAATCAGAGAGGGGCCGTCCACCTTCTGCCCTCCCCCATCCTTGATCCTCGCTGTTCAGGCTCCTTGGATGCTGGCTCAGTAACTCCGGGCTAATGTGCTAGTGAACAACATTAGTGAAAATCACCAGGACATGATTATCATCATTAGCATTGGGTGTATCCTCACAGTGGCTTTCTGGAAATAAGGTCCTACCTCCTCTGTCTAAGCCAGAGTGACACAAAGTCTAGGAATGTCAAGTCAGGACAGTGTATTATCTCAGTAGCTAACAAATGGGAAAGAACCAGCAGCAAGGTCAGGAAGAAGGCGGAGTCTGGGGTCAGATGAGGGGGGGCTGCACAGCTGGGCTGGTACTTGCTACGGGATCTGTGAAACCCGCCCCCTCGGCTAACGTGGATGTTAGTCCCCGTCACCACAGGGACCTAAATCTGCAGGCCACTCTCCGTGTTCTTCCCTGCATCACACTGTAGTCTGGGTTTCACTGGCAACCTTCATAGTCATGAAAATGTTCCTCCATCTTCAAAATCACTTTTGCAAAAGAAACTCATTTCAAAACATGCTAATTGGTGCCTTTTAGTATTCTGTATTTTTTTTGTTGCATTTTTCGTATTTTAAAAATTTAAAACACAAATGTGAATAGATCCTAGTCACTGCTGGAAGAGGAGGGCTTTACTCTGCCAACCTGATATGCGTGATGGCTAAGAGGACCTTTTGAACTGCACAGGAGTACTGTCACTTTTTACAGAGAACCAAGTGACCATGTATGATTGCAGTTGCTTCTCCTTAAACACAGATCTGCTTCCTCCCCTGAGGGGTGGTAGTCTTTCCAGCTGCTGCTGGAAGCAACACCACGTGCCTGGGCACCCCCAAGAGTTAAAGGGTACTGACAGTGTTCCGGGTCCCAATGACCAGGCCCCTTCATGCTCAGGGAGTGACAGCAGGATTGTATTGTAGTCACACGCCGGTTACCAAGGCAGCCTTCACTCCTCAGGGGAGGTTTGTGGCCAGCACGTGACACTGACAGAAAGCTGGAATCACGGCTGGGATGCAGCATTCAGAGCCGGCTCCTCACGCGTCCCTACTGACCTCCCGGCCATGTCCTGTGTGCCTCTGTGGCTGGCTCTGCAAATCCCTCCTCCAGCACCTCCTCCTTCAGGCCCATTTTTCAGGGACCCACACTTATCTCCTATCCGATGTTTCCAGAGGGCCGTCTAGAAGTGACCCTCACCTGGCCGGAGCAGCGCGGTCTGGAGGACTCAATGACCACTTCTGTGGGGCCCATCCTCACAGCCCAGGGACCCTAACAAGCACCAGCAGGGAGGCCACTGGCAGAGAAGGGACAGGTCCTCAGGCCCTCTCTCAGAGCTCCACCCCAGGCGCCCCCTCCAGAGGAAGGAGGGACAGCCCCCGCTCTGACCTCAGGCTGGGGAGGGTCGAACTTCCCGCAGACGCACCTGCTGCGTTTCCCCGTTTCCCCGCAGACCTGGAGGCGGCTGATTCCCGCCCGCAGCTCCAGCCAGAGCCTCCGAGAGCCTGGCTCGCGCCCCTTGCGCTCCCCTCCCCGCCCGGGGCAAGCTGGTCTTCAGTGTCACTGTCCACAGGATGTGTCTGCACAAAGTGTTAGTTATGGGGCCATGAGCTCATTGTTGCATGTGGCTAGCATCACTAAGTGTATGTTTTAAAGGTATTTGAAAACAATATATATAATGTATATATATATAATATATATACACACACTATTTATGTATTTATGTATAATTTTATTTTTCTACTTTCCCAAGATGAATCAATTATATAAAAAGTGCATCACGCTGTATAGAACTCAAAGTTCTCTCCTATAATTCTGTGCATCTGGGACTATAGAAATGTCGCTGTCCCTGCACCACTCCTTCAAATTAACATTTTCAGTTTACAACTATAAATATATATATACATATATGCACATATACAGCTGTATAATGTGTATATACACACACATATATTTTATACATTATAAATGTATATATATATTTTTTTCTTAATTGTGCTGCCGTTCAAGGTCTTCCTTTTATTATATTTTACACAATATCTTAGTGGCAATAAGCTATAGCTGATGGAAAAGAACACACCTGTGAACCAAATACCATGTTTGGGTTCATATAAGGGATAAAATTAAAGATGAACATTGAGAGAAATTGTGAACTGTTGGGACCAAATAAAGAGGAAACATTCTCTGGTGACTTTCCACAATCCAGAGAAATCTAGAGAGAGATATGAAGGAAATACTGTGCTTTCCTAAACTCCTTACATTTGGCACTAAAAATAAATCCATTGTCTGCCAATATCATCTCATTCTCATTCTTGTTTTCCTTCCTCAGAGTGAGAAATATAAGCTTTCATTTTGATGGTGCCCAATATAATTTTGAAATACATTGCCTTTTAGTTTACGGAAAGTTACAGAGAGAAAAATGGTGTGTTCTGTTCTTGGTAGTAGGGAAAGGTGACAGAGCGTTTTCAGAGGGTGGCATTTTGCTGAGATTTCCGGGGTGTTCATGGACATATGGGAGGTTTGTCCATAAAACACCCAGTACCTTTCACCTTTCAATCTTCTGGGACATCTATTAGAGCGCAAAAAATAATAATGCAAGATTTTTTCCTTCCTTCTTTCTACCTTGCCTCATTCTGAATCAATTTGAGGAGGAAATCGTTTGTGGTCTTGAGGTATTGTATTGTTGTGTTACAGAGTACTCACATGTATTCTCTTAGCTGAAGGACTTGGAGCAATCCTCACTGTCTCTTATCAATGAGACAGAAGTTCAAAAAGATGAAGGGAATTCATCCTGGAGTTGGTAGTGACAGGGCAGGAATTCTGATCTAAAAGTTTCAACTTAAAAACTATTAATATCCACCCCCCCCAGCCCCGAATCCAATGCTGCTTCCTAAACATATGAGTAAATCAAAATTGGGCAGAAGGGTCCTAAAAACTCATCATCTGAGAGTCACCCTGGCTCAGCCACACTGGGATTTGCAGGAAGAGCCCAGGGCACTGCCGAGGGAAGGAAGCACCAGGCAGTGAGCTCTATAGGAGGTCAAGAGTCTGAGCATTCTTTTTGCCCTTGGCTTTGTCTATGACTGTGCAAGGGTCATAAGACTCCTGGGGAGCAGCTCATTGGCTACCAGGACTCCTGGAATGGGTCCGACTCAGAAGCCGGGAATCACAGACAAAAGGCTCGCCAGTGGCCCATGACTTTCCATGAGCTTGTCCAAGCCCTGCCCTCAAGCTGCTGAGGGTCTTCATGGAATTTCTGTTCTAATGGTATTTTGAGGTACAAGGTGGAGCTGAAAATGTCATCCTAGCTTTAGGACTTTCTAGATCAATTCAGGCTGTGAATAAGAAACACTTTCTTAAACATAATTAAGACTTTTCAGATAAATTCAGAACTCAAAATTTGCAAGAGAAAGAGCTCTTTAGGTGGCAAGGGAACAACAGAGGAATTATCTTTCCATACTTCAGCTCTGCTTGGAGTATTTAATGTTGAAAAACAGCGAAGCTATTTCAGTGTTTTCATTTGGAGTTACTGCTTATTACACAGCTGTACAATTTTTAAGAAAAATAGTCTTAAGCAGAAACACCAAGAAGAGAGATTAGACCCCCCCTTGAATCAATCTGATGCCTAACAGGCTCAACATGAACGGTGTGAAATGGGTAAAACCTCAGGAGTGTAATTGTGGATCTTAAGATCTATAGAATGATAAGATCTTATAGGTCAAAACGCCCTTCTGATCACACTGCTTGCTCAAGATTTGTCTCTGAAACGTATTGGAAGCAGACAGTTATACAATAAAATTGACAGAGTGAGCCATAACGCTATCTTAGAAATGCTCACCGTATGAGCCATTTACTTTGGCCCAGTCTTTACGCGTATTTTATGTTCTATAGGACCAATTTGAGACAAAAATAGTAAGGTGGGCAAAATTAGTCTTTTGCAACTTCTCTGTTCCTTTTTCCTTTTCCCTCTTCCCTGCATTTTTAAAAACCCAGCCTGTATGTGTTGTTCTCAACAGGAGCCAATGAGGCTAAAATGTCGGCTCCCCAAGGACAGAAACCGTGTCCCATCTTCTTCATCATCTGCCTTCCAGGGCTGAACATAGTGCTTGGGAATAATCACCATGAAAAGGCATCTGCACTTTTAAATAAGAAATTCTATGAGCCTGAAAAACGTTTGAACCCCCAAATCATAAGTACTTAGATGTGGCATTTGGTCATCCCCAGTGGGCAGGCTGGAGGTGATGATGGCTTCTTTTTTTCCTCTAAGGGGTCTGTGCCCTGATATCCCCCCCTCCCAGTACACACACATCACCCAGAATTCCAGCCAGAGGTTTGTTTCACATGATAAGTAGAACATATTTGAGAAATTAATTTGGAAAATATCAGTTACATTTAATAAGCCTTAATTATCAGTTAGAATTCAACACATCTTAATTTAATTAAATATTTCCTGCGTGCCCCCCACAGAGCAGCTGCTGTGCTAGGTATTCAGTGGGCAGCATGCAAACCATGCTGGGGGGGGAGGTGGTCAGTAAACACGAGGACAAATGCAATGTATGGTCACACTGGACAGAGCATAGCAATGAGGAGTAACGGTGCCACGTGACTGTTGGGATGGGGATGGAGGGTTAGCTAGGGGATCAGGGAAGGCCACACAGAGCAGGTGCCGTTTGGTATAAACCCAAACAGTGAAAGGAGCCAGCTAGGGGACATTTGGGGAGAACTTCACAAGCAAGGATAAGGGTAAGTCTAAATGCCAAGAGACAGGAACAAGCACAGTGTCATTAAGGCAGAAAAAGAAAGGTCATCCCAAGCAGAAATAAGCAACCGAGAGAGAAGGTCATGGGTGTGGTGGGACCAGGCAGAGTCTTGTGGGTCACATCGATGGAAGGTGACGCCTGAGGACCGATGAGCTGGGCAGTTACAAGGATGCGGGTGGAGGAGCTCTGTAGAACTGCCAAGAACCTGTAACTCTTCACGAGAAACCTGCTTGCTGCTCACGCCTCTCAGAAAACCAGACAATACTCTGTTCATCAAGGAGCCTGGGGTGGTGCCTCGGGTCTTGACAGCTTCTGCATATGCATAGTGCCCCCATTTTTTTTAAATCAGTGCTTTATCCTATATGGTGATTCAAAACATAGCAGACCCCAAGTTCTGAGGCTCACTATGAATTGACTGGTGAGGATTCTCGTATTGGTGAAAACCATACCTGTTGTAAGTAAAATATTCTGGAAAGAACAGAAAATTTGGCATGAGAACTTTATAAGAGTTCTACTGAATTTACAGTTTAGAAGAAAGTGCATTTAAGCCAAAATTAGCTTCTAGAAAAGCCATGCTTGCAGTGAAAGTGAGGAGACACAAAATAAAAGACAACCCTTGGTTTACTGACACTTAGCAGGTGTCTGGTCAGTTGAAAAACAGTTACTATTACTTTTGGATTTAAAGAATTCAAATTTTATAAAATAGCTTACCTAATGGTTTCTTAATTATGGATGAACAAGACATTCCTTTAAAATTATCTTCATTATATCAAACTGGAAAACTTCAGTTGTGAAAAAAAAATCAACAGTACAACTGGGCTTTTGTTTTAAATGGAAAAATTGGTTCTTCTCTATCTCCAAATTTTTTTGTTTGTAACTGTCTTTTTTAAAAACAAAAAAGAACAAAAAAACAAAATATTTTTTACCCAGCAAAGCATCCAATACTGTAGCCACTGGACAAAGTTAAAGTCATACGAGGCACATTTCGGGTGCCCCCTGGCCACACATGGCTGGTGGCTGCCATGTTGGACATCAGGATAGAGCCTTCTCGGTCAGCACAAGAAGTTCTGTGGGACAGCACTTCTCTGACGCTGCTCAGGCATGCATTTATTTAGGAGATCCTTTTTTTTGGATCTCCTGTTGATTATTAATAATTGTGAACATATCACTTCCCAATAAATAATTGCGGAAGATATAGTTCTTGGCGGAACTCGTCCAGACGTAGACCAGAATATCCTTTCCTACATAAAACTTGTGTTTTCCCTCATAGAAGTCATTCACAGTGATGCCCTATATTGTTTGGTACTTACATCCTTCTGCAAAACCCTTTATTTTTAAACAGTAATACTTCTGTGCATCAACCCCTATCACAGGGGGTTATAATTCTCTCCCTGCAGACAGACCCGAATGAGCTCATTTATCTTTAGAAGTGCCAGGGCTGGGGATGGGTTTCAGGGTAAGACCAGTGAAAGCAAAGCTTTAGACCATGAACTAACAGCTTATATTTCGGGCAAATGATTCAACACGATGGATTTTTTAAAGGTTGTAGAATTGAATGGCAGAAGGATAGCCACGGCATGAGGACGCAGCTCAGTTATCTGTGATCAGATGAAAGGGGTCCTGCTCCGGGGAATACACAGGAGCAGTGGGGGTCCAGTAGCCCGCTGCAGCCTTGCTCTAGGATACGGTTCAGAGTCACCGTCAGCTTTGATCCCACTGCTTTCCATGAAATATTAGGGGAAAAGGTCTCTACTAATGAGGGTTGAGAACATACTTACAATGCAGTTTCCAGTTCTGCTTTCTGGACGTGAATTGCATCAAGCTTGACAAGAAGGAGACGCGGGTAAGGAACAAGAGGGAGTGACAGGCATTACTAGAAGGCTTGCCCATTGGGCCCTGCCAGGGGGCGCCCATTTATCACATGCAATTCTCATGAACACTCTGAACGTTGCAGCTCTCAGCCCGACTCTGTCTGCTGCTCTGCCCCCTGTCTGCGTCCTGCCCAGAATGTGCTGCCCCCCATCTTGGTTTCCTGGAGTCCCCCTGGGCACCCCTCAGCACCTCGCTCTCCTGCTTTCCCCGTGCTCTCTTGGACAGATGGAGGCAGGGAAGATGGGCACGGCTGGCTCTGCTCAGAGCCAAGTGAGCACTGCTGGGGGAGAAGGGCAGGGGTCCAGCTAAGATGACCCTGCCAAGGCCGAGTGGCGTTGTGGGGCCTGAGGTGTGTACCCCCACACGGCTGAGATGGGGGCCTTGTACCCACTAAGCTCTGTCCACTCACATTCTGGGGAAGACTGGGTGCGAGGGGAACACCAAAACTAGAACGATCTCGCTGGTGTCCACCAAAACAGGGACAGGCAAACGGAGAAAAGATAGAGCAGTGGGCGGAAAGATGTTTATACATTTCCTAGAGAGCAGAAGCGCTTCCCGGAGTAACCAGTGACAGAAAAAGGCCGCCGAATTAGGATATTTTGGCAACTGCTCTGAAATTTAAAAAAGGAAAGAAGATGCAGACAGGTGACTCTCATATTTCTCTAGTCAACAGGAATGGTTCAGCCAAACGTAAGACAAAGTGTAAGAAGAGATCTCCTCAACATATCCAGAGTCCTTGGAAAAGGCACCCAGGACCCCGAGTGAGGTTGGTTCTCCGACCTGAAGGGTCCTGCTACGCGGGGGCTGTGTCCCCAACCTGGGGGAGAACAAGGCTGCCCGGAGAAGGGAGTGCCTGCTGCTGGCCTGGCCCCCTTGGGGAGCCCTGTGCTAAGGCACACGGAAGGGGGCAGGTGCAGACCGGGCAGACGAGCCAGTGCTGGGCATGGGGCAAGGCTGCACACAGCCCTCCACCCCCCCCTCCCCGCCCCCTTCCCCAGGCTGTAGATCACAGGCTCACCTCAGGCAAGGTTGAGGGGGGAGCAAGGAGCACTCATACACCCCAGAACAAAGGAAAGTCCTGAGGGAACTTCTCAGGTTACAGTGAGAGCAAGGGCTGGAAAAACAGGGCCTCAGTGCAAACACACTGCAGGGAGAAGGGATAAGTGGCCATGATGAGAACATTCTAGAAACATATGCAACTGAAGAAGAAGAGAATTCCTTGCAAATGTTTTAGGCCCTAGTACATTTAGAGAAAATACAGATTTAATGAGTAACGGGAATAAAGGTGAGCTGGTAAAATCAGTAAGATGAAGAGACACTGTTGCAGATTTTTCAGTTAAGACGGGACAACTAAAAACCACCAGAGCTAATAAACTATGATAAAGGAGGAGCACACAGACACAGTGGGGAGAAATTACTAGCAGAGACAAGAGTGCTGAGATGAACCCAGCAAATGCAGAAAAAAAAGAAACCACACTGCACATTTAAAAACAGTGAAACAAGGGGCTGGGGGGAAGGACATAGTGCTATTTAAATGTTCTCCCCAAGCATGCCAATTGCACTCACTTAGTGTTTGTACGTTTTTATGTCAGAACAGATTTTTTCTAACTAGTGAGACACTGGCCAACACTTGTATGTGTTTTTTCTTTTCTCTTTTCCATTCAGGAACAAATGAACAATGTAATACATACCACTTTTATAAAGGAAGCGAAATGAGTCTTCCAAAAACTGAGGAACAATCATGCGCGAACAGAAGAGCAGAACACACACCTGAATTGTCAAGTCACCTGCCGTCAGCCGCGTATTTATGCGGAGGATGTCTCCTCCTCTTTCCCTCAATCCCCATCTCCAGATTCACTAGAACTAGACCGGTGGGGGCCTTCGTGCGTTCTCCTTTCATTGTTGCGATACACTCATGTCAAAGCAAAGCTGGATAAACTGAATCACAGATCACACCACTGTTCTTAAAGGGAAACATCATTCTAGCACAAAGTATGAGGCCATTTCGGCAACAAGTCCTAAATATCATGGCAGCAAAACCCGCCTTGCCCAAAGCCGATTCTACTCCACTTCTCTGCCTCTGGGGGACAAAGGCACAATTTGCTTAGGTAAAGGCTCACTGACATTCAAATATTTAAATAATAGTTAAAGCCACACGGAATGAATGCTGTGCTTTCCACACAGACCTCCCAAGTTTCCTACCTGTGGAGTAATGCTATTTTTCATATTGATTGAAAAATTATCACATTCAGGTAAACTAGTTATAGCTTGCAAATCATACTCAGAGATATATGTATATTTTGAAAATGTGATTTCCTCCAAGAAAAACATTTATTTCTTTAGCAAAAATAATTTTCTCCTATGAGCGTATTCTGTTGATTTGTATTAAAAGATATCAAGGGAAGGATGAGGGACATGTAAAGTGATAATTCACTGACTAACCCTTGATCTTGACTTCTTGGCACAGAGCCTTGCTGATTCACTTGTCACCCCCACCCCAAGTCTGGAAATCAGTCTTCCTTTGAGACAGGGAAGGTTGGAAAGGCAGCTCGCAGGGCAGGCAGCCCGCACTCAGCTGGCCTTGGACTAAGGGGAGGTGTTGGTCCCCTTGCACTGGGAGAGACCAGAGCTGTCAGCTCAGCTGCAATGCAAAGATGATTTTATCTGCTTGTACGTTACTTTGATTTGGACTTTGTTTCTTGTCAGTTCACTCCCCAAATATGATTTATTCACAATGTTTTTGCTATCAGATGGTAATATAAAGTTGTACTTTTTTTTTAATGTGAGGAATCTATATTGCTTACTTTTTCCTGTAGCACTTAAGGGAAAGAAGATGACAAATAAAAAATAGAACTACATATGTCACTTAAGCACCAAAACTAAAATAGATTTTCAGAGATATTTACCAATTTTGGGATAAACCTGGGTATTAATTAATTAATTAATTTTCGGAACAAAAGCTTCAGCTAATGAAAAATAGCTGTGGGTCCTTTGGATGGATGGCAGACGGACTTGAAAAAGTGGTTCTTTTATACCTGGATTGATTTAGCTTCTAAAACCACTTCGTACACCTTATTTTTTTACTCTTGAAGGGAAACATTGTTTTTCCTTTACCCTTTATGCCTTATCTACTACTGCAATTTCCAACACACCATTAAATGGAATCACTTCGGGAAGGAAAAAAAGAAGGGAGGAGGTGGGGGGGGGGTCACTCTTTAAATGAATTCTCTCAAAATCCCTGAGTTACATCTTCCAAAAGGGGAATTTGGAATTTTACATCTTCCAAAAGCAGAAATAAGCACAGAAGTGTCGAGCAAATTGCCCTAGTTCTCAGTGCTAAGAGAGGCAGAGGGAAGCCTTGGTTTCAGGCTCTGCCTCCAGAACTCCTGTCCCAACCACTGCCCTCCGCTGCCCTCCCTGGCTCCCAGGAGCGAGGCCACGTGTGCTAAGAGTGAAAGCTGCTATGGAGATGTGAACGGTGTCTATCAGCTGATAGACACCATATGGAGAAGTTAATATATATATAACATAAGAGCTTACTAATGACTTAAATTATGCTATAAATTCTTTTGTAACATGCACAGCAGTTTAAAAATTGTTTGAGATTTGAAATATAACAAAAACCACAAATCTGAGCTGCACGAATTCATCTGAAAAGTGTGTGCCCTCTTCCTGAGGCTACAACTGACACTTTATCAGGAAAGAGCCACGTCCTCCTGGGACACGGTCCTAAAGGGGACAGCACAATGTGTTTCAGACTCCAGGTTTTCTTTCTTTCTTTTGCTATAATAATTTTTTTTATTATATTATGTTAGTCACCATACAGTACATCCCTGGTTTTTGACGTAAAGTTCGATGATTCATTAGTTGCATATAAGACTCCAGGTTTCCAACCTCAGATCACCAAGGTTGCCAAAAGCCCCCCGTTCCCTGCACTAATCTCCCATGTCCTCGCCAACATCTGGTACTATATTTAAGGCTTAAAAAAAAAAAAAGTTGACAGCGTATCTGGGTGAAAATGACCATGAATTCTCCATAAACTCTTAAAAGAACTTTCCCCATTTTTAGGTAAAAATATACTATCCCCTTGTTTTCCTGTACGTGTGGCTTACCATATTTTAAACATACCCGGAATCAAGTATGATCTTAAAGATTTTAATTATGTAACAATAAGAACAGTTGCTTTTGTCAAAAAAAAAAAAATGGCAAGGGGCTGGGATTTCCTGCAGGCCAGCCTGCCCCATTTGCCTCTCTCAGCGACTGGTGCTTGCGCTGGTGTCCCCGGACCGGTGAGCCAGCCCACACACCTTCCCACACCTTGGTCCTTTGGGTATTTGAACAGTTAGGATCTTGGGTGCCTGCTACCTCCCTTCTTCTTGATTTCAATTACTGTCACGGTCCCTGATGCTGTCCCCTCATATAAGTGGTAACATGTGGTATGTGTTCTTCTGTGCCTGACTTATTTCACTTAGCAAAGTGTCCTTAAGATTCATCCAGGTTGTCACAAATGGCAGAAGTTCCTTCTTACTTAAAGCTGAATAATATTCCATTATACATACAGTATCATATATGTATGATATGAACACACAACACACATACATATATGTGTATATATGTGTATATATATATGAACACATCCACTGTAGAGATAGATAAACCGTTGTATGGTGCAGATCCATGCAGACGCTGGGTACAGGGAGGGTCCTGCTGTTCCTGTAGGTATAACACATTGCCAGTTCTTTCTACTCTGCCTCCTTGTTCTGGCTTTATTCCCTGTGTGTATATATATGAACCTGTGTATTTGCAACATGTGGGAAAGCATAGGTATCGATGACTTCTAAGTATGGGTGACTTATGCTTTCCTACCTAGTTGCAAATACAGAGATTCTTGTTATCCAAGGTGGATTCTATAAGAGCTTCAAGCAGCCGATTAGTGAATACTGAACCAGTCCTCAGGAATACATGTACACATACGTCACATAGATTATCATCCACAACTTTAAACAAATAGTTCATCTTGGTAGATTTTTTTTTTTAATTTCACCACAGAGGAAGCTGTGTTCAGAAGCGTGGAGTGCCTCGTCGTCTGAGGCCGCCCCACGAAGCAGGTGCCAGAGTGGGAGTCCCACCACCCGGCCCCCAGCCGGAGCCGCTAGCTCTCACTGTCGGGGCCCTTCCTGCCTCCATCCCGTGGTCCCCTCCGCACGAGACAAGACCGGCTGCTGTGTCTTCAGCTTCTGCGGGGACGTGTGCACCGAGACACTCGAATTTTTGGCTGCCCTGAGCATGTCCGCAAGTGACCACAAAAACGACGCGAGTGCTGCTTTTCAGGTTACAAACAAACGTGGGCGAGTAGGAGGATCCGCTGTATTCTAGCAACCAAGTAATTTTAGTGTAGTTTCCATCACCTTATTCCTGAAGACTGTTGCAGCAGCCCCCAGCGCTGAATACACAGTATCCAGTAGAGCCCGACCAGACCGGACGCAAAGCCCTCCCGGGAGACGCCTACGCGGCCCTAATCACAGCCGGTCCTGCGCCTCCCGCGCACACGGGGGGGGCTGGGCCCACGCAGGGCTCTTGTCTTTCAAAGCCCTTGACCCACGGTTAGAAGCACAGGGGAGGAGCGCCTGGCGGGCTCAGTCGGTAGAGCATGTGACACACATCTCAGGGGTCAGCTGGGCCCCACCTTGGGGGTAGAGATTATTAAGACACAAGAACAAAGCAGAAGCCTGAAATCCCCATGGTTTCCTCTTTGCTTTGTGTTTACATTTTTGTCTCCTTGTGCCATATTGCCACAGCCGCTTCTGAACCCTCCCCCCAACCCCCCACCGCAGCTCTCTCCCAGGAACCCATCGGTAGGGAAAGAGGGTTCTTTCAAAGCCACCAGGCGCACCGCCTCACCCCTGTGCGCTGCCACACCTCGTACTTGCCAGAACTCTCCCAGCGAATTACTTAAGGTGAGTTTCCCAGAAGCCAAGGGGAGAAGGTGCGTCGCGCTTGCGTCGGCTGGGTTCGCAGAGGAGGCTGTGAAGCCCAACGACCCCGCGAGAGTCAGGAGCCCCCACCCACTCCACCAGGGAGGGGACATGCACCAGCGCCACAACTGTCCGCGCTCCGGGGTTTTGTGCGCTAGAAAGGTCGCCTTTGCTACAACTTCCAGGAGCCAGGTAGCCTTGGAAGCCAGGGGCCGATGACATGTCCGGGCCTCAGAGCAGGTGCAGGGACCACAGCTCTTCCTCCTGTTCCTCGACCACCGCGCCTTGGTGTCAGACGTCCTCACGGGTGAATTATTCTCGCTGATCATAAGCTGGTATATAAGTAAAATGACAACTCTGAAAAAATTTAGAAGATTGAAAAGACTATTTCAACTATGACTCGCAGTTTGATCTGAAACAGGTAAAGTGAATGAATGGATGAGAAATTTTGCCGAACAGCAGTAACTGATCTGGAGAAGGCGAGGCTGGCCGATCTAGAGACAATAGGCCCCAGTTTTAGGCATTTATGCGAATGATGCCAGTTTTAGGCATTTATGCGAATGATGCATGTGTCTGTCGTCCTGCGGAAATACAAACGATAAAAGAAAGCAAAGCCTTCTCCTCAGTCCAATCCCAGGCCCCGTCCCCTATGCTCAATATCCAGATATTTTTAATGCTTTTTATTAACATAATAGGTATGTATACAAATATATACATGAACGACATTAACAATCTTTAAAGAACCAATCTACACTGCGTATGTCATCCTACGTAACATATAAAAACAACATGCTTGTTGTGGGCAATTTACCCTGAAACAACTTTCCCTCCACATTTGGCGGTATTTAACACCTAGCTGTTCCCTTTTACAATTTCCTTGTGTGAAGAAACATTCCTTTAAATTATCCATTCTGTGAAAGGAGAAAAAAAAACCCCACTATTTCTCTATGCACCCTTGGATCTGTTTTAAATATTGGGGAAAAAATAATGAATGTTTTACGAAGTTAAATAATTTAATTAAGTCAGAGTTAAAATCAACTTTAGACAATATTATACATACATCTCACCCTCCTTCCTCCCAAGTTGTGGCCTTTGATTCCGAATGACCTCATCCCTTTGCTTGGCTGGTCCTCCAGCTGCTACTTACTTCAGCCCTGTTGATGTAGTTGTGGAGTACAGGTGAGGGTCAGTGGGGTGGAGTCCGGAGCCGACGACCAGGAAAAAATTCTTGAAGCGTCTTTGGTGCAAAATGGTGGTTTATTAAAGCACAGGGACAGGACCCATGGGCAGAAAGAGCCGCTGCCCCGGGTGGTGAGGGGTGACTGATTCTATGCTATGGAGTTGGGGGAGGTAAGGAAAAGGAGGTTGAGAAAGTACTTTGATATGTTAAAGAAGACTCACAGGATACCAGAGGCCTGGCCATCGTCAAGTTAAGGTTGTTTTTCCCTCTAGCAAGTCATTAACATTAAGATGGTTGGGGGTTCCTGGAAGAATGTCACACAGTCCCACCCAAGAGTGGGGGGGTGGGGGGAGGTTGTGGGGTGTCAGCTTATGCTTTGTCTTCAGCCAGCATTCTGCTCCCTCATCACTGTTGGTGTGGACGCTACCTAAGAGTGAACCTAGTAGCTCTGGTAGCTCTGGTCATTTGGGCTCTTGTCTATAAATATGTGTTCTCCTTTTTTTGAATCACAATTATATTGAATTAAATTCTCATTTGTAGAACATTTATGGAAAATAGCTTTTAAACCAACTTTAAATTTTTTAATGAGGAAGAGATGCTGGTTTGCAAAATAATGTTCATCGACTTAAAAAAATTATTTGTAACATGGCTTTAAGCAAGCTAAGAGTATAATTATCGCATAATTTAAAAATCGATTATAGCACAAATATTTAGATAGTGACAGACCATTTAGGGAGATTGAGCTAATGTACTTCAGATATTCGATTACCATGATGCAATGCGAGAATCAGAATTTCTTATTTAATTACAGGCTTTAGTTGTGAATTCCAGACACCATGACTTTGGAAAGCATCTTACAATCCTGTTGCAGGTAAGATTCGCATCCACAGGTGTTTCAGTGATATTTCTTGAGATTTACTCTACCTTTTAGAATCCTTGTGCCTTCATTCGGAAGAAAGGATGAATAGTTACCTGGAGAAAATACAAGGACTTGGCAAATGACAGTCACTAGCAAAAGTGGTTACGGTATGCTTTCATTCCTATTTAAACACTGAACATTGTTTCCTTCTTCCTCGTAATGTAAACATACACCAAATTTTCGTTTTGAACGGGCAATGTCGTACCACTCTGGTAATAAATTTTCCTTAATAACAAAACAAAACACACAAAAAATGCTTTTTCCCCCCTTTCATTCAGATCAAATCAATTTCATACATATTAATAAAAAAATACCTTTGATATATATATCACAGAGTAGTAATTCAACTGAGAATCTTTGGAGGTCCTAATTAATGAAAATATTAAAGCATTCATTCTGTTCTATTCCATTTATGGCAAGCTGGGTTCTTTTGCAGCTCTCTGGGAGCATTTGAGAAGCTCATAGTGCTGCAGGAACCCCCTGGGTTTTTCTGAGCAGGTGGAAGTGGTCCCCTGGGGTCATTTCCTGGGTATTGCAACATTCCAGGGACTAGAACAAGCATTCATATGTATATATCTCCTTTTTATGCACAACGTCCTAATAACCCAAGCAGAAGAGTTACTTTTCGGCACCTTTGTTACATGTGCATTGTGAGAGTGGTGTAATTCTTCAGTAGAAGTGCTACACAACATAGTCCCAGGGTAATAATCCAAAATCAAGTCATTATTTACTATGTATATGTTAGCCTTGTCATGCTTCTAATACAACCCTCTCTTAATAATCTGACAAAAAGTTTCACTGTATTTCCTTGATCAGATCAGATCTATAACTATGCAAGTCTTAGAATAATGATATTATCACCTAAAACAAAGAAACAATGCTTCTTTAGTGGAACTGTTTCTGTGTTTTATTGGTGGTTTAGAAATAGCAATTTTCAGGACGCCTCGATGGCTCAGTTGGTTAAGCGTCTGCCTTTGGCTCTGGTCATGATCCCAAGGTCCTGGGATCAAGTCCTGCATTGGGCTCCCTGCTCAGTGGGGAGTTGGCTTCTCCCTCTGCCTTCAGCTCTCCCTGCTTGTGCTCTCCCTCTCTCTCTCTGACAAATAAATAAAAAATAACCTTTAGAAAATAGCAGTTTTCTTCAGCAGTGGCAGTGATCAGATAGCATATTAATTAAAAAAAAAAAGTTTTACTTTGGGGCGCCTGGGTGGTGCAGTCGTTAAGCATCTGCCTTCGGCTCAGGGCGTGATCCCGGCGTTATGGGATCGAGCCCCACATCAGGCTCCTCTGCTATGAGCCTGCTTCTTCCTCTCCCACTCCCCTGCTTGTGTTCCCTCTCTCGCTGGCTGTCTCTCTCTGGTAAAAAAATAAAAAAATCTTAAAAAAAAAAAAGTTTTACTTTGCTAACTTGTGAGGACAAGTTGAGAAGAAATCCTTCGCAGCAGACATTGGCTGTTATAGGCATCCTGCCAGCTCTACTTTGGAAGCTCAAATAGGAACACGGTTTCCCCCCAGAAGAAACTTCCATGGAGAGATTTTAGGATTGAAGTGAGTGAATAACTTAGAAATCGTCAGGAAGATTACTTACTTACAATCTCCTCCTTCTGCAATCTACAGCTGAGCGTGTCTCAGGGAGTCATGAGTCAGAGGTGATCCAGTGGAAGCGACAGGCAACGCCCAAGACCTCAGGGTATAGCCACTCTCAGTGGGTATTCCTGGCTGGGATTTTGGCAAGCATTTTGTCATTAATGCTGAGAAAAACTTTACAGTGTGAGGACATAGACTTCCTCTCAGATTGAAGATTAGAAGACCAAGGATTGAAACCATAGGTTTCCTATAGAAAATCTTCAGTCTTCTATTGAAAATTGAAAATTAGAAAACTGTTTAAAGAAACAGCTCTTTTTAGGTCTTCACAGTTCTGGTGCTGATCACAAAGCCCCGTGCTGCTCCCGTTCCGCTGTCGTGCACCTGCAGCTGGGATGAACAATGATGTAGGAAACCGCCCCAGCCATTGCACTGACACATGTTTCTTCCTATGACTTGGGGTCCTAATTATCCCTGTATTTAGGGCATTCTGTAGTTTTTCGGAGTTTCCACTTGGGTTCATCTTACGTTTGAGGGATTCATTTGAGTCGGGCACCACATGGGCCACACTTATAAGGTACAGGATATCATGTCATAAAAAAAAAAAATCCATAGTCAATAGGAAACTGGAAACTAACACAGATTCTTCATTGAGTAAGGGTCAGGAGTCTTCAGCTCTTTCACGTATGATTTGTGATCGGATATTGATATTGACAGTGTGGAACTTCGCAGAGCCCTGAGATCTAGGAAAACCACAGGCATTAGGAAACCCTTGTCCCTTTGTGCTCCGGAATGGGCTCACTGCAAAGATACCTCCCTCCACTAATGGCCTAGATAGGACTCACTTGCAGATGCCACCTTGTTTACCTGTGACAGCCAGACACCCCTCCAAGATCCCATTCTTTGTTTCGTAAATAATTGGCTGAACCCCTCATCCCCACTGATCAGTCAGAACAAAATACTCACTAATCAAACTTGGTGACGCCCTTCTCCTTCCTCCAGGCTCTGAACAACCTCCTCGGAGAGTGTGCTGGCCTCAGCATCAAGGACCCTCTGACCTGCTGCCTGATCACTCCACCCCTTACCCTGTTTCCCCACTCCTGTTTCTTTCTGCCTTGTTCTCTCCTCCCCATATAAGAAAAAAAAATTTTTTTTTTTTTTGTTTGTTCTTACCCCTGGAGGAGTTGTTTTCAGATCTTCTGGCCAGGGGTTCTGCCTGTTTGGATAGCCCCCTTGCATCACTGCAATACCTTCTTTCCTCTTCATGCAATGATCCTTTTGAGTAGAAATTCTCTGTATTAAGTTCTGATTTGTTTTCTATCTGATAATAGCAAGGTCAGGTTTACAAAGACAGTTCCTTCAATAAGAGACCAGCTCGAGATCTACCTTCTGACTACCTGCAAGAATGGTCCTAGTTTTGTCTTAAGTATAAGGGTGAGCATGACATGTGAACATGCAGTCTAGGCTTTTCTATGGCCTTCAGGTCCTGCTTATTTGATAGAGAACCCTTAGAATGTACGGCGGCTTCAAAGACATTTTATTTTGCACTTCCTCATGTAGAAATCTAACACTTTGATAGACTAACCAATGGATTTCTCCTCCCCTGTTCTCCGGGTGCCTTCTAAATTCTCTCCTGTTCGGGCTACACCTTGGCGTCTATTCCTTCAAAGCGGGAGTTGTCTTAGCAGAAATGCAAAGAGAAAGAAGTGTAGGTGCGTGTGTTTTGAGCTTTAATAAAGTTGGGAAAATGCCTGATACCATAGGAATGAGTGTTTCTCATCCCAGAGCACGTAAGGAGTTTTGGAATGAGAGAGAGAGAAGGAGCAGTATTGTTGACAAGAAGTTTTTTTAAACACGCGGACTGTGGCCTCACTTGCGAGTGGCCGAGGGTGCTGCGGATACCTTCCCTGCGCAAAGAAGAGGAAACGTTCGTGTAGGAGTCACAGCAGAACTTCCCACAACACTCCACATCATTCGACAAAAATATGTACCACGCTTGTGGTGCGGCAGGCACTAGTCTAGGCTCGGGCACAGGGCAACGAACAATGACATAAAAAAGAAAATCCTGTTCTCATAAAGCTTGCAGCTTTGTGTGGAACCCCCACACCGGTCACAAATAAGCAAAACTGGAGAGTGTTGGAAGTCAGAGGTTATGGAGCAAAATAAAGCAAAGGGGTAGGGAATGTGGAGGGGTGGGCTACCATCTTCACTAGGGAGGTGAACAGGGAGTCGTGTGTTGACACTGTTCTATCCCAGCAGACACAGAAGAGGTGAGACACCAGGAAGATAATTTGCCCAGTGTAGAAACACAGGCAGAGCTCGCTGCTCTGAGACCCTGGGCAGAGCCTGGTAAGGCTTTGGTGAGATGCTGAGAATATTATCATTAAAAAAAGGCCCAGGGAAATGCTCAAGTGGCGTTTACACCAGTCCTTGTGTGTGCATTCTAGTTCTATTCTCACTAAATTTTCTTTTGACATATGGGAGAGGAAGTGGACACCTTGTGTAACTTAGTTGATTAAGTCTCAAGCAATCGTACAATAAGGTTGTTCAGTAATCTTCGGGAGTCTTCACCCAGCCATTGACAGTTAGCTCGTTCTGTAAATTTGGATGAGTTCATTTTTCTAGGACTCAGTTTACTCATCTGTATGCAAGACGGTTAGTCTAGGTAGGACATAGGCTGTAATCCGCGAGCACGTCTCTTTCAGGAGAGTAAATAGTGGAAGACAATCTGATATGGGGCTAAGTTCTCAGAGCCCCAACTCCTTGCATCCGAGAGGAGACGTCCGTGTTTTTGCCAGCCTGCCTTTCTTCATCATCAGGCATGTATCTCCTCACACTAGATATCGAGACATAAAATGTGACAGGATAAATCATCCCTGTGTATTTTCTCTTCCATTCCCTCATGAGTTGTATTTCCTTTTCCCATCAGAATCAATTTTCTACATTTCAAAAAAGGAGAGTCTTTTGACAAAAATGTGAATTATTTATAGGCAGCTGAGAGAAGGGGGTTTTGCCCTCACTTTGCTGGAGATACATTCACAAACCATGAATGACAGACGCCATAGTGGCAACCGTTTTCTTGACATGGTCTTTATTTTTGTTTTTCCTCTTGGGCACATGAGAACCAGCACAGATGATGTGCTTCTGATTTTTTTTTTTTTTTTTACCTTATTTGAAAAATCAAGGTCTGTTTTCCTTTCCATTACAACATCTTTTTTTCACCCCCTCTCTTTCTCTCTCTCTCATATTAGGGTTGGGTTGTGAAAGACTTACTGTGGACTTAAGAAATACCTTTTTAAAATAAAAGGAAATGTTGCAAAATTGAAAAAGGGGTGTAATTTCACACACACACAAAAAAACCCTGGAGGAATTTTTGGAATATTATGAGTAATTTTATTATTTGCATCCTGTTAACCCAATCAAATCATAAAGTTAAATTAGCTTAATTTACTAAACTGTGCATTTTTTGGACTGAACTTTTAAGGGCAGGAAAGGGGCAACTAGTAATTACCCTCCTCATGGGCTAATAAAACAGGCTTCAGTGAATCTGAATAAGCCAATTCTGAGGTAGTCTAACTCAACTGCCCTGTAGAAACCTTTCCCACACTTAATCCATTGTTATAATTCATCTCCCCACACGTAGTCCATGCTTTAAACCACAGTGAACGTCAAATACAGTATTTTTCATTGTGCGGGTCCTTTAAAGTTCTTTAGGACCTATCTTTTCACTAAGAAAATAATAAAGTATGAGGGTCGTGGTAATGATCTAACCCAACTTGTCCATATTCTCATGGACTGAGACTCACCTGTTGTGCGCTTAGGGAACTGTAACATGGTTCTGTCCTTGCCTGACTCTTTTAAATAATGTGATAAAAGGCGGTGATTACAATAGGAAGAAAAATATCTCATATTCTAGTTTCTAGTCTATTCTTCAGAAAAGACTTTATTTCTGGGTTTTTACTTTTTAACTATGGGAGGCACTAAATCTAGTGCAGTGACTGACCCCCTGGTGATGGGTGACATATGGTCATGCCAGTTTTCTGTCACTGTGAGGCAACCCATGGATAGAGTGACCAAAATGGCACCTGATTGATGAACTTCAAGGCCTAATTTAGTATTCTAGAAAGTCTCTTTATATTTGATTCATGTGATAGGCGAGACCCTTAGTGAGAATGGAGAGTAATGTGCAAAAAATGACAGGTCCATTGTTAGAAGTTTCCCGTGAAAATTTTGAAGTATAAAATGCCTGAAGGTGGAAGGAATATCTATGGGAATTCAAGGTTCTCGAGGAAACGCACGGACTCTTCTTGTGAACACAGTCAGCCAGATACCCTAACAAGACAATTTTGTGCTTCCTGAATTTTAAATAGCATTAATTACTTTGATTTTATTATAGTATAATATTCATAGATGATGTGAGTCAGAATTATTTCAAAGCTTTCACATACTCCTAACTTAACAAAACACCTTCATATATTCTTAACAATACAAGACAGACAAAAACAAATAAAACCCACAAAAGCAGTGCCCCCCCCCGCCCATCTCTGCTTTTGTGGTTGTTATTTGCTTTTGTTTGTTTTGTTTTGGTAAGTTAGGAATATGTGAAAGTCAATAAAGCTATCAAATTTGTCTTGTGAACATTTAGCAGCTAAGCCATTAAACAGTCCCCAGGATGTGAAGGAGTGAGAAGGGACTTGTATAAGTCCTTGGTTGTTTAATGTTCAATGTAATGCCCTAAAATCTCCATAGCAGTTAAATCTCCAATGTGGGATTTTCCTACATAAATTGAACATTTACCAAATGTATCGTTTTAGAGTTGAGCTGACCTGACATTACATATGGAGAATCTGACCAACTTCCGGTCCACTTCCTAGCCTCTGATTCTTTTTTTTTTTTTTAAGATTTTTAAAATTTATTTATTTGTCAGAGCGTGAGAAAGAGAGAGAGCACAAGCGGGGGGAAGAGCAGGCAGAAAGAGAAGCAGGCTCCCCACTGAGCAAGGAGCCAGACCCAGGTCTGGATCCCAGGACCCCAGGATCATGACCTGAGCCGAAGGCAGACACTTAACAGACTGAGCCACCCAGGTGTCCCTTATCCTCTGATTCTTGAGTCTTTCTGTGCTCCTGAGCAATGTTTTACACCCACACCCCCACCCCCATGGTGCTGGGTTCACTAATGAGAACACTGAAAAAGCCAAGAGACCTTTCTTTCTGTTTTGAGATTGCCAATTTTTTAAACTTTTCCCAAACAAATACAGATAACTGCTGTGACAGGATACCTCAGAAATTCTGTTTGCAGACATTCAGATGTCCGCAGGGGTTCTGCCTGTAATGGCTCCAACTAGATACTCAAGCCGTGTGGATTCACTGGATTCTTCAAAGCTTGGCCACTAGTTTAGAAGCTGACAAAGCATTCAATCATTTTAACTAAAAAGAGTTCATTCCTATTGTATTACATCATGAGTCTGTGGGCGCATAATCTCAAAATGTATCTTTTATAATTGTGTTTGACTGTAAGAGAAATTAAAAATTTCTGCCTCTGTGACTCTTTTGCCCCTCCCTCCTTCCCTCCCTCCCTTCCTCCCTCCCTCCTTCCCTGCTTCCTTCCTTCCTTCCTTCCTTCCTTCCTTCCTTCCTTCCTTCCTTCCTTCCCTCCTTCCCTCCTTCTCTCTCTTTTTCCTTTTCCTTCTCCTTCTGGGATTCCCACCAGGAGTATGTTGGTCCTCTTAATGTTGTCTCATAGGTCCTGTGGGCTTTATTTGCCTTTCTTTAATCTTTCCTCCTTTCTGTTTCTCAGAATAGATAACTTCCACGATCCTCTCTTTGAGTTCATTGATTCCTTCATCTTTCTGCTCAAATTTGCTGTTGAATCCTCCCACTGAATTTTTCATCAGTCATGCTGTTCAGTTCCAGAATTTCGTTTTAGCTCCTTGTTAAGCTTTCTATCTTCTTGTTCATCTTGCTGTTTCGTTCATCCACCATTTTCCTGACTTTCTCTATGTTTCTTTGAGTTCTTTGAGCACCATTAAGACAGTTATTTTAAGTCTTTTTCTAGTAGAGCCACCATCAGTCTTTTTCAGGGACAGTTACTGTTGCTTTATTTTTTTCCTTTGAATAGGTTATACTTTCCAACATATGTGCATGCCTTGTGATTTTTTTGTTGTGGCTGAAAACTGAACATTTGAATAAAATAATGTGAAAACTCTAGAAACCGGATTCTCTACCTTCCCCACAGTTTGCTGGCTGTGTTTTGTGGTTTATTTTTAGAGCGCTGTAGTCTGTCTCTGTGCTGACGATCAGCCTGAGGTGTAAATTTAAGGCCTCCTCAAGTCTTTTCTGAGCCGACACCTTCCCTTGGGCATGTGCAGTGACTTTGTAAATTTTCCTGTATATGCAGTTGTTTTTGGATGTCCTAATCTTCAATGTCTGTCTCTCTTAAAGGGGGAAAGAGAGGAGGACAAAAAAGGGGTGGGAAAGGCACCCTCCCTTTAAGTCCCATGGAAGTCACTTCAGCCAGAGGGGGAAGAGTTTGCAGCAATGTGGGGAGGTGCAACAACAGTGGCCACCTGTCTCTTTGTCTCACCCCTGTGATCAGAAACATCACGCAGCCATGAGAGCACAGATCCTCGATATTCGGAGGACAAGGTCCTTTTTGCCTTCCCAGGCTCCTGCAGACTGTGTGCAAACTGCTTTAGGAACAAGTGCACAGCTATTGCCACGACGTGGAGTGGTGGAGGATTGGTACCTGCTGAACTAAGCTTCATTTCATAGTAATTAATAGCGCATTCTCTCAGTATATTTTCTCACAGACTGTGTTCTGTCTGAATACATTGCAGCACAACTTTAAAACAAAACATTACTGCCCATACATGGTAATGCAAATCTTAACTGGGAAGAAATCACTGTTTATTAGGACCAAAATATTTTAAGAATTTGATGTTGATTTCACACCTCAAAGAGATGAGATGAACACAAACAAGTAAAAGATGCTTCTGGTTTGTACATTTGTGCTGACCTGTGCAGCCTGTTGGCGTCTCTCCTCTTTCTGCTCTTCTGTCCACAAGATGCTGGGTGGACCATGGTAGGCATGGCAAATGTCATGTGGTGACAGAGTCTCTTCCCCAGGGCACCCACACTCAGCATCCTTTGCTAATGTGGCAGGCCTGGGGCAGTGTGCACAGATCTCTCAGAGCTGCGAGCAGTAGCTGGGTCCAAACTGCCAGAGGGCCCAGCTTTTGGACATGAGAGGTAAGGGTCACAGACCTCCCCACTCACAGCCTCGGCAATTCCCTCCATCAGGCAACCTTGCATTCAAGGTCAAGAGATGCATTTCCAGGAAGAAAGGCCAAGGTCATTTACACAAAGTTTAGTTCAAATCCCTGACCACCCTCTCTGTCTCTTCCCAGCCTTGATTGGAAAGCAGAGCAGTAAAGGCCTCTTTCCTGATAGTTCATGAATTCTCAGTGTTCATCCCACATTGTGGACAAGTGACATGTACTTTTTTTAATCAAAGGAGATTTTGCTAATAACATTATGCTTTTATTTTCTGAAAATGACACTTTGTGTGATTCTTTTCTTGTACTGCTCCCAATCAGAAGAGAGCAGGTAGAGTGGGTTGGGTCTAACACAGTTCTTCCTGGAGCTGAGAGTGGGAGCCAGGAATACGTTCTTACTCTTTCCAAAATCAACAAAATAAACATTTTTGTTTCCTCCCTTTAGATGATCTCAATATGTTGTTTATTTCCCAGCCCCGCCTAGTTCCCCTTTGGCTTAGACCTTAAGTATTTATTGAAATAACTATGAAATCTTACTTTTTTTTTTTTTAAGATTTTACTTATTTGATAGAGAGAGAGACAGCATGAGCTGGGGGAGCAGCAGGCAGAGGGAGAGAGGGAAACAGGCTCCCTGATGAGCCCCAATGCAGGGTTCCATCCCAGGTCCCTGGGATCGTGACCTGAGCCAAAGGCAAACGCTTAACTGGCTGAGCCACTCAGGTGCCCCTTATTATGAAATATTTTGGTCGGTCTCACAGATTTAATAATTATCCAGGATGTCAATCTTTATAGATGAAGATAATCCCTGTGAAACAGCTTCCATGACCCTGTCCCGTTTCAGAAGCTCTACTGCCTTGGGGTGTCTCCTGGGTCAAGTGCAGACCCCTCTGTCTGAGTTCCAGAACCTCCCATGGTCAGTGCAGAGACGTGCTGGGACTGTCCGGGGGCCTGAGGCTTGAAAAAGACACAGAAACCTTGTTAAGAGCAACTAAAAGAAGTTCTTAAATCAGAAATGAGATGACTATAGAATTAAAGTTGTAGAATCAGCAACGAAGAAAGAAAAACCAAAAGAATAAAAATGCCACTAAGTCCAGTATGAATACCCTTCCTGTCCTGAGTTTTCTTTTCTTTTTTCTTCTTTTTTTAAGATTTTATTTATTCATTTGACAGAGATAGAGACAGCCAGACAGAGAGGGAACACAAGCAGGGGGAGTGGGAGAGGAAGAAGCAGGCTCCCAGCGGAGGAGCCTAACGTGGGGCTCGATCCCATAACGCCGGGATCACGCCCTGAGCCGAAGGCAGACGCTTAACGACTGAGCCACCCAGGTGCCCCTGTCCTGAGTTTTCTAAGTTTGACAACTGAAGCCAAAAATTACTGCCTTGTCTAATGTGGCTTTCGGTGTATGTAGATAAAATATTTAAGACAAATTAGAAAGTGGAAAAAATAATTTTTCTCCACTTCACATGGCAAAATGTAGACACCAATGTAATAAGTTATACATGCAAAATGTAATCCCAAAGCAACAACTAAACTATCTATACGAAGTGTTGCATTCAAAAACAGGATAGCTAAGACAAAATAGATTTTTAAAAAAAAAATGTTACCTTCTCTTACCTAAGGTGGAGTCTGTGTGTTCTTGAAGATAGAAATCAGCCAGACCAAAAACTATGGCGCTCGTTGGCTCAGGTGACCATGCCCAGACTTCCCAAGTGGTCAGTTGCACCCAAACAAGCTTGGGTCTACTGGGCTCCACTGGAGCTGTACGTGCTTTCCTTCGAGTAGAATGAGAAACACTACTTTCACAATACGAGTTTTAATCCACATGAATATTTTGCTAGTATGAGTTCTGAATTACTAAGAGCATATATAAATTAATGCCTGTGTGAATCACCTTCAATTTATAATGGAAGATTTTTGTTTTGTTTTGTTTTACATATGTATTTACCTCATGGTAGAGTTGACATCCATACTTTCCATATGATCCTTTGAATAAATACCTTCCTGTGGAGTAGCTCGATAGCCCTCAACTTACTGCAAATCAGAATCACTGAATTCTGTGAAATGTAACTACTGGGGCAAAGTGGGTCAAGGATTCATGGAACTTCTCTGTACTGTCTTTGTAACTTTCTATGCAGCTACATTTTTTTTTTAAAGATGACTAAAACTAAGAACTAAGAAATAGGGATGTAAGATGTTACCACTGGGGGCAACTGGGTGGATACACAGATGAGAAGTCGGTAGTGTTTTTCAAGCAGCATATGAATCTATAATTATTTCAAAAGAAAAATGATTAAATAAAAAACTAGAATTACCTAAAAAGAGGTTTAAAATGCTGAAGCCCAGACCCCTGCCTGTAGATTCTGTTTTACTGGACTAATGTGCTACCCAGAGCTGAGAACCAGGAGCAGAACTAATGGTATCAATATGTTAGAACATTGACAACTGCAGATTTCAAGTAGTCCGTGTTCCTTCCAAATGAACCTGATAAATATTCCTTCAATATTTTGGCAATAAGTATTGATAATTTTCATGTCGCATAATTGTATTTCAAAAGTCTGTCATTAAAGTTTTTAAAAGAAATTTATTAAAATGTGTACACTTTTATTTGCATATTAATGGCATTTAACCACTCCATGATGGTGCCAAATAATGCTTTTAAAATAATTTAAGCCTGCCTTCTTATTAACTTGAAATGTGTGCACAGTCTTAGAGATAAGTGTATGTTGTATTTCATTCCGAAGATAGGAGTGGAATTCCAATCATAATGTTCTTTTATCATCTTTAATTTATGATATAAGCAATTAAAATTGTTTTGCTTCTTTTTGCATATGCATTTGTATCAGCATAGATTTGACATTCATCTTTCCTCTTACTTTTAATGTAATCCCTGAACAGAAGGATCCTCTTAGGAAAATCACATATAACTACTGTAATTTAAGACCGAAGGAACCCAGAAGTAAACTGTTTTCATAACACCACTTACCTTCAGAATTTGACATTTTGTTGTTTTTTAATTTATGATACAGGAAATGCTTGGTTTATATAGAAAATAATTCTTACCTGACTTATTAAACAATGATGTCTGTACAGTTTCTATTTGGGTCAACGTCTATAATTTACGTTCTTTGTGTTTTTCCTTTCTCTTTGTTTGCTAGCGTGATAGCAGTTATAATATTTACCTTGCTCTATATCACTGTCATAGCTATCAGGATTTATCAATATGTCAATTTGTACAGAAATCATCAAAAAAACGAAGATAGTGCCAAGACCAGCATGAAAAGCAAGCTCAACGTGCAAAACACAGCCAAAAAACGTCGGGAAGAATATGTCTTCTGATTGTCAGCTTTGGTTTGCTTATTGCTGTGACAATGTGAATTTCTTGCTTAGCCAGGGGTTCTAGTGGATGAAAACCCTGCTCTTGTCCTCTCGATAAGGCAGTGGGATCTCCAGGGCCGTGGGCTTGCTCATGCCCGGCTTCCGAGAGGGTGCTGCCGGAGGCTCTGTCGGAACTCCTCCAAGATGTGTTTGTTCCACGTGACTGAGGTGTGCTCATTCATCACTGTTTGTCAGTTACTGGCTGTTCCAACCTGATCTCCTAAACCAGAATACAATTTTCATAATAGTCTAGCTTTTAAATAAGACCAAGGTTTTGAGTTATGGCCCTAGTCTCTTTGTTTTAGAGGACTCTAGGGCTTTGCTTTGTGTGGAAACCCATGTCGTGGCCTCTAATCTAATTCTCTATTGGCATTTGCAAAACAAGACCAGGACATATCTTAAAAGGGGCAGCTATGTAGAAAGGAGATGTGGGGAAACAAAAAGGGACTACAGGTGGTAACTTCTAGGAGGGAAATAAAGCAAAATTGCTATTGAAAGATTTCTTTTTTTCCTTAAAAAGCCGGAAACCACATAAGCTTGTTCTTGACCTAGCTGTGACTCGGTCTTGAATTGACAGGAAAGTGTGTGATGTCTATATTCATTGAGGACAATGGCATGGACTTGAAATGTAACCCGCCTCACCCATCAAGAGCAAAAGTCGAAAAACAGACATCTCAATGAATTTATATAATTTGGCTGGATTTGGTTTTTGTTTGAGATTTGAACAGGTTCTAAGCACCCATGATTGAAAGGTATTTGTGGGACTGTATCCGCCACGTTTTCACTCAGCAGCCACATTCTCTCCCCAGGTTTCCAGTGAGGCTTCACTACAGGTAGAAGCAGGACCACACAGCAGTTCGCTTTCACTTCGAATTCAAACAAAATTCATCTGACATTTGTGTATGTACTTTTAATTCACCGTCAGAGAAACATTCACCACAAGTTGAATATATTATAAGATGGAATATGTGTCGGTTTCTCTAATGTCCCGGAAGCTAACCACAGGAAATAATAATACCAATCTAAAAAATTTCCTCAACACAAAATTATGCTATGGTAGAATATAACTGTATTTGAAGCGAAAGGTTCACGTCCAAGCTCCAAAGTATACTTTCCAACTCTCAATATTTTGAACTTGAATTGATATTGCTTCTAATTTTTCCCCCAGTAGATTATCCACAGACAATCTACACTATGATCTCTGAATAGTGGATGTTATTAAGTTTTAGAACTGAAGGGAGATAAAATATGAGTATACATGCATAGAGTATAAAATACACTCGCAGAGATGTACACGATAGTTATTATAAAAAGAAATGGTTGATTTTGGGCAGAGGGACCAAAACAATTCAGTGGAAAATGGATAGTTTTTTCAATAAATCTTGCTGGCAAAATTGGATATCATCATGCAAGAAAAATGAATGTTGACCCTTGCTATAGAACACTTAAAAATTAACACTGGGGCGCCTGGGTGGCACAGCGGTTAAGCGTCTGCTTTCGGCTCAGGGCGTGATCCTGGCGTTCTGGGATCGAGCCCCACATCAGGCTCCTCTGCTATGAGCCTGCTTCTTCCTCTCCCACTCCCCCTGCTTGTGTCCCTCTCTCGCTGGCTGTCTCTATCTCTGTCAAATAAATAAATAAAACCTTTAAAAAAAAATTAACCCTGAATGGATAATAGACTTATGTGTAAGAACTAAAAGTGTATAGCTTCTGCGAGAAAACCTAGGAAAGAATCGTGTTGAGCTTGGGTGGGGCAGAGAGCAAATAGATACATGAGCAAAAATGCAATCCATAAAAGAAAAAAGTGACAAATAGGAATTCATCAAATTTAAAATGTTTGTGTGTCGAACATATAGCAAATCATATGTGTGTGCAGAGACTTGCTCACAAATGTTCGTAGCAGCATTACTGATAATACCCAAATACTGGAAACAACCCGATGGCCATCACCAGCAGGTGAGCAGATAAACAAAACATGGCTGTGTATTAGTATCCCTGGCCTCTACCCACCAGATTCCAGTACCAACTTCCTGCTCCTGACCCACAATGGTGGCAACAAAAAAAATGTCTCTCGACATTGTCAAATGTCCCCTGTGGGACAAAATTGCCCCTGTTTAATAACACACATAAAAGCCCTGTTCCAGTAGACTTGCAGTATCCTTTAGATTAGGCAGACATAGCTCAGAAAAAAATAAATAAAAATACATTTTAAAAAAATGCAATATTTTATGATCAAGTGGAATAAAAATATAGGTACACATGCTCAGAATTGAGGAAGGCAACTTCTAAATTAATTTTTCAACAGATTTTCTTAAAAAGATGCCTCCTTTAATGAGGTTTTGGACTGTCCTTGATAGGCGCCCCCAAAGATTCGATTTTATCACTTTTGCTTTAGGGAAGGCATTGCTCATATTTTTTTCAGAACCAATATACTTATTTGCAGTAGGTCTGTGAGTATTTGTTGTATGGTCTGAAGCAATTTAATCTTTTTAGATTTTGGCATATCTCTAAACATGTCCATACAGTGTTTTATTTTTGTGCACTCATTAGTTATACAATGTTGCTTAGGCTTGCAATTCCTTGTGATGTTATGTACCTGAAGTTATTACGAGCTGCCCATAGAAATCAATATTGTTGTTTCCTATGAATGTGATTAAATTAGAACAAGACCTGGGGGCAGAATGTGATATAGGATTTTTCTACACACTTGATTTCAAAACTCCATTGAGGAGATACGGCCTTTTTAATCGATCCTCTTGCCCTCTGTGAAGGACACGACATAAACATTTTCTGGAGGGCACTCAAAATAGGACTCCCAGCCTGAGGAGGCCAGTGTGAGGGTCTCCTGGGCCTGTGGTCCCTAAATAGAAAAATATCTTTTAAAATAAGGAAAAAAGTAATAAACATGGCAAGAGATAAGTACCTGCTTCAGAATTAGCCACTGTCCCTTTTAAAGGATAAAATAGATTCGTTATTGAAAAAATTACTCTGTGGCCTTTTAATTTCTCATCTGAAGACTTCTTGATTTAAATATATATATTTATATTTGTATACACATATATATATTTTCATCTATATCTTACGTGGCTTAAATTATGCCTTCTGTCATTATACAAAAACAAACATACAAAGAAACAGAAAACACAAAAACCCAACACCACTACAACGTTTGCAGAAAGCCTTCTGAGAACCAGGCAGGGAGACGTGTTGCCCATGTGCCAAGCACGGAGAAAATTGACATGGATGGGAAAGGTGATCGTCTCTCTGCAGTGTCGGCAGGAACACAAGGTCAGTCCTTCAGGGTGAAGCCAAATAGTGTGGCTGAGCACCTCTTAGGAAATTGAAAAATATTACCGGGGACAACAGAATCACAGCTGCTATTTGAATGATTAGTTTAAAATTTCTTCTTTTTGAAGGTTTTATTTATTTTTATTTTAAAGAGAAAGAGACAGTGGGTGTGAGCATTGAGGGGCAGAGGGAGAGGGAGAGAATCTTAAGCAGGCTCCACGCTGAGTGTGGAGCCCAACATGGGGCTCGATCTCATGAATCTGAGATGGTGACCCTGAGGTCATGACCTGAGCTGAAACCAGGAGCCGGTGGCTTAACCAACGCACCCCTAGTTTAAAAATTCTTAAATCTACTCCTCAACCCCATTTTGTTCTGAAATCTGAACTCCACGTCTACGTAAAGTGTGCATCAATAGACCTGCCTGTTTAGAGCTACACAAAAATACCACGGTGGCAATCAAAATTCTCCTAGAGATTTGCAGAAGATTGGGGTTAAGAATTTTAGGAACCAATTTCTACCTCCATCATAAGACATGCCAATATGATTTCTATGTGTGCCACGCACAACTCTCGTTGCTAGAAGTGGTTTTCCTCCAATATCAATGTCACCGTTATTCCGTGGTGAAGAGTGAAGGTTTGAAATATACTAGACGATTCAAGAAGGGTATGTCTTCAAGATCCATCTGCATAGAAAAATGCGTGAGTGATACTGGATCCAGAGGCCTGTTGGTAGATGAGAAAAGTACACACGACTTTGCTTTGGAGACTGGGAAATGATTGTGCAGAGTAACTTACGAGCAGAATCGTTCATTTTATAATTTGTATTGATTGTTGGGAGGCCCGGAGTCAAGTTCTCATCCACCATGATTAGATCTGTGGGGGGTTTTATGCCATGAGATTCTGTGCACTGAACACTTCTGGCCTCCCCTTCCTGTGAGATCGGCAGGAGAGGAGCGTGTGGAAGTGATGCTGATACGTGCACACGTGTGAGGTGCGAATCTGTTCTCCTTTGACGGCTTCCGTTTTTTCAGTGGTGGGAGCAGGGTGTTTGGTGCGGGCGGATGCGCTGGGGGCTGAGGAAGGAGGAGACGATGTGGGATATTTGTGTGGGGAAGTGGGAGGCTCAATGGACCAGAGGAGCATGGGGTCGATTGCCAGGCAGGCTTGCTCACTCCAAGTGGTCATGGATGACATGAGACCCATCACAGGGGTTGTGCGGTTTTCTCCGGCCACGTTTGGTTTCCTGGATGTAGGCACGGTAAAGGTGAAGTGTTAGGTTCAATGGCTACGGGGGCTGTGGTGTCCGCCAGCAGAGGCGAAGAAGCAAGAGGGGAGCGTGGGGTTTGAAGGAGTGTATCCTGTGGAGTTGCTAGGATTGGTAGGCCCCCTCTAGGGAAGGCGAGGGGAGAGGACATCTCGTGTGTAGGGGAGATGGTTGGCTGAGGTCCTCAATGGAGCTGAGGTCCAGGGGGGCCCAAAGCCATGTTGACAATGAAGAAAATTAGAGAGAATGACTTGGAAAAACAAAAGTATTGGTCAGAGGGTGGGACACAGGAAGTTGAGATGACAGAGCAATTCCAGCTCTAGATCTCAGTGGGGCTTTCTCAGCCTTTCCTGTGGATATGATCCACCAGGGGTCTCAGATCTGAGTCAGTAGGTCTGTGGTGAAGTCTGAGATGTTGAATTTTTAATAAGCTCTCGGGTGATGCTGATGCTGGTGATCTGGGACCCCACTTTCAGTGGGGACCGGCTCTGGCTGTGGGAGCGTGAGGCTGGGCTGTGGAGATGGGCTGCTGGAGAACCCAAGAGAATCCAACAAAGGTTGGAAGAGCACCCATGTGCATCAGAATTCCCAAATTAAGCCGTGAGCCTCTGTGGAACAGAGTGTCCGTGGACTCAGAGCTGAGGTTCAGAAACGTGGGGCAGTGGCCGAGGTGAATATGACAGCAGGGAGGGACAGCACGTGAATTAGTCCAGTGATGTGAGATTCAAGGCTGGGAGTTGTAGGGAAGTGGGTGGGAACATGGTCTGAAAACAGCCACAGAGGTCCGGCGGGTATGACTCCGCCCCGAGGTGCAGGATGCTGGGGCTCTGGAAGAAAGGATCACTCTTGAGGGTGTCCTGGGGGAGTCACTATGACAAGAAGGTGAAGGGAGAGAAGAACGAGGTTTTGCTGATGGATTCCAGGGGGTTTAGGGTTTCATGAGGGACAAGACAAGGGGACAGAATCACAGAGAAAAGTACAGAATGTGAGGGAGTGGCTGGGGGTCTGCGGCTTCTCATGGTGGGTGACTGACAAGGGGAGGGCTGAGATGTGTTCTGGGTTCGAGGGGACAGGTGGTGGTCTGTGAGTGTGGGAGATCGGGTTGGAGAGCAGGGGCGGTGAGGTGGAGCCTGTCAGTGGGGCTGGGAAGGGCTGGGGGAAGGGACTTACTTCAAGAGCAGGGACACTCTCTTGAGCCCTTGCCACCTGGATTTACCCTCTGTTGTGTTTTTTTTCTCTTTTCCTAATTATTTGAACCTACTTTTTAAGGATGTGCCTTTGTAAAGCAGTTCACACTATTTGGGGAATAAGCCAGGGGACGAATAACAAGAATTAGCAGAATTAAGTTCTCCCCGTCCCTTTCTTTTTTTTTTTTCTGTTAAGATTTTATTTATTTATTTGACAGAGAGAGACAGCCAGCAAGAGAGGGAACATAGGTAGGAGGAGTGGGAGAGGAAGAAGCAGGCTCATAGCAGGGGAGCCTGATGTGGGGCTCGATCCCACAATGCCGGGATCACGCCCTGAGCCGAAGGCAGACGCTTAACGACTGCGCCACCCAGGCGCCCCAGTCCCTTTCAACAAGGAATATTGTTGAGCACTGAGAGGCCCCGGCCTTCCCGGCCTTCCCGACTGAATTCACTATGCGTGGGTCAAGGGGCTGAGCCACCGCGTCTCAGCGGCCTCGTAGCTCGAGCTATCATAGGCGCGACTTATATCTGAAATTAGGGATTTCAAATCAAAATGAAGAAAGCATAAGACATTTTGAAAACGCTTTGGCGAGACGCATTTATGGTACAAAACGTCTGAATATAATTGCCCTTGCGGTCACTGCATCACTGAAAATTAGGCCATCGCCCCTCGCCGGGATGCCACAGGTAAGTGTCCTCACAGCTGCCTGACCGAAGGAGGAGCGGAGCTGGGTCTCCGTGAGGAAAGGCCGGAGTCCAGAAGCGGCTGAGCTGGGTCTGCCCTTTGAGAGCAGTCGAGGGCCTGGCTGGGCTTGAGCAAGGCCTGGCTCAGTGCGGGGGCTTCGGGGCTGCATAAAGGACGCCGAGGTGCGTTGCAGAACAGCGGATGGCTCACAGGCCCGGCCTGGCTCAGTGCTCTCATGGGATGCCCTATTCCATCTTTTTCTACTGCTTGGGGTGAGCGTGTCACGTGCTCCAGCAAAGATCACCAGGAACCAAACGCACCTATGGTTGCAGGAGCGGGGTGCATTACTCACTGGGGGACCAGGAACCGTGGGGCCCCTCAGTAAGGGGGTGAGCTACTGTGGGATTCGGGCTTTGGCTGGGTCATTCGGTAAAGAGCTAATGAAGCAGGGACTCACTCTAGAGTGAGTGCTGTCAGAAAGAGGGACAGTTCTGGGATGGGGCAGCTCAGCACATCCTATCTGCAGAGAGAGCAGACTGCTGTCAGGGTCAGGAAGGAATTGGAGAGAAGCCAGGAGACGGGACGTTTGCTGTTCTGTGGTTGGTATGGTGACTGTTTCTACCTGTGTTTAGACAAACAACGAGCTGTCCTTGTTTTGTCTCACTTTATGATCGTCTCCGAGTGACCTTGTCTGACCTTGTCTGAGATGATGTCCCACAGGAGAACCCCGTGGCCGCCTGTGGTTGCCGCACTGAGCAACCTTCCTTCCAAGTTCCTTCCAAGTTCCCAGGTGTCGGAGCTGTTTTTCCTTTTCAGATGCCGGTGACCAGACCCAGGAGAGATGCTCTGTCCAGCCTGGGCTGTCTCCACACTGTTCAGTTCGGAGAGAAGCCCAGAGTGGTCTGAAAATTCTGTCTGAACCCGGCCTTCCAGGTGCTTAGGAAGGTGTGTTTGTCTAAATGGGAGATGAGATTCGATTGGTTCAGATTATGACTTCCCAATGTTTCCGGTTTTTAGCACGGGAGGCTGCATTTGGCTCTCTTGCCTGCGGCCACACGGATGAAGGAGACGGGGCCCAGGGTGACAAATCACAGCTGACGAAACTGAGCTTCGCAGAGGTCAGGGTCCTGGTGCGGAGCGCCAGCCCTGGCGTCCAGGTGAGCCTCGATACACGGCCCAGTCCCCCACCCACCAGCTTTACCCCCACTCTGGAGAGAGCTCTGAGGGAGGGGTTCATGCCTTGGGACTAGATGCAGCCGTGAAAACACCCCGGGGGCTCCTCCGTTGGCAGCAGGCCTGCCCCCCCCACTCCCCCCAACACCCCAGGCACATCACACAGCAGGTCAGCAAGGGCCCAGGTGGAGGTAGGAGCAGGGGCCCAAATCCCTCAAGGACAGGGGGGGAGGGCCCACGCACAGTGAGCCTGGGGGCACAGTGAGCCTGGCGGGGGAGCCGGAAGCCAAGGCCTCGTCTAAGGATTCTGGAAAACAGGTTCAACCTTAGAGGGTCTTCTCGTATTTCAAGAGGCGCTGAAACCCATTATTGAACAAATGCAGATTCTGCTTATTTCTAGGTGTTGGTAGTTAAGGGGCTTTAAAAATATTAATATATATGTGGTGTTGACCAAGTACGACATGTCTATGGCCTGGATTTGGCCAGTGGCCCCATTTGGCAACTTGAAGAATGAAGACCCAGTTTAGAGGGTTTGGGGAGCAGAGTGAGGCCCCAGCCACACCCTAATGGAGGAGGACTGAAGGGAGGCAGCATCCGAGCACGGCTGTGGACACCAGACAGCAGCAGAACTACCCTGCCCCCCCCCAGCAGCTCTTCCACAGCCCAGTGGGGGTGGGCTGGAGGTGGACTCAGCCCAGAGATGGGGCAGGAGACAGGGAACGCTGCAGGGGGAGAAGGGGCGGGAGATGGGCAGCACTCTGGTGTTTGCAGGCTCCATGGGAGGCCGAGGTCTCCTGAAGAGCTGGCCGTCCCAGCCCCTGCTGGGACTGAGCGAAGCTGCTTTGGTCTGAGTTTGTGGAGCTGGGCTACGTGTGTCTGACCACATTAGCATCCCTGTTTAAGTCATTTCAGGAGAAAGTCCCCGAAATTCTTTTAATTACTCTCCTAGGAAAAGATCCAATTTACTTGTGGGTAGGAGGGCCAGTTGGCAATTTTTTAGTGCTCTTTGCAAGGTGCTTTGGAAATCCCTTACTTTGTAAGTTTTGGTGGAAGGCCCAGCCTGCTTTGGGCTCCGCCCCCATGATGCCTGACTGTCCCTTTCCTGCTGGCCCAGGGGCATGGGCCCCAGGCTTGGTCCGTGCCAGAGCTGGTGACCAGGAGCAGGAGGGTAACACACGGCAGGACAGCGACACATGGGTTCTGGGCAGCTGTGTGGGTGGCAGTGCTGTCCTCGTGGGGCAAGCTGTTTGCACCGGAGGCCCCCTTCCTCGCCCTCCCCGCAGCGGGAGACTGGCCCTCGTGGCCTCCCGTGACAATTCCTCTCATTAATTCAACTCCTGTTCCTTAAAACGATCATCCTGGACAAAAAAAATTATTTGAAATTATTTTCAACTCCCTTCCTTATTAAGTTGCTATCTTGAAGATCAGAGTCCAAATTTACATGGAAGTGGTGAGGCTAATTAACTTGGAATCTGTACTTGGATTTGTAACTTATTTGTTCTTATCTCTGTGTTGTTATTGGATTCCTTCTGCTCCTACAGGATTCTGGTTCAGCATCTTCCGTGGGGAGCTCTATGCCTCCGACAAGATAGGTGCTCCAAGTTTGATGCTATCTGCTTATCTACAGCACTTGGCTCTTCCAAGAAAAAAACTTCTTGCTGCTCCCGCCACTCCCACGCCTTCCTCCTTGGGCTGCACCCTCTGTGTCCCTTCTGGGCACCCAGCCTCTCTCCTCTCCAGCCGTCCAAACCTGCCCAGGTTTTAGGGCTCAGCCCCAGTCCCATTTCCTCAATAAATGCCTTGTGCTACAGTCGCCAGCAACATTGATCACCCCCTTCTCTGTCATGTTTATTATATTCGTAGCTCACACGATGTAAAAGGAATATTAAATAGTAAAGCCTCTGGATGGCTGTTTCTGGGGAAACACTTGATAGTGTTGTCTGTAGAATTGTAGGTTCAATTTCAGCAGTAAGAATTGCTTCCTACAAACAGAGGCATGAAAGAAGGCACTTCTCCTTCTGCAGAGTTTCGAGGGTTCGGATGGTGGTCGGAAGGAAGCAGCACCATAAAGACTGGACAGCAAAAACTGCAGGCCAGGCGGGAGCGCTGCTCGTCTGATGGGAAGGACTGAGCACGCAAAGAAATGGACAGATGATATCACAACTGAGATAGTCAGGCTTTAGGTACTAGGTCCTAAAGTCTGTATTTTGAACAAAAGTGTAACACAGCCGGTGCTTTCTGGGATTATAATACTTGCCATAAAGCAGAGATACCTGTCTGACAGAGGGTGGCAGGCCGGCTCCTTGATGATGGCGATGGGAAGGAAACCATCCTGGATTAGCAGCTAAGGCCTCCAGAGAGGAGTAGGGAACAGACAAAGGGCATCTGGTCCATTCGTATGATGGACTAATACATGATTCTCAAGTGACTATTACAGATTCACATTTATCAGCATTGGTAGATCTTTTTTTTTTTTAAAGATTTTATTTATTTATTTGACAGAGATAGAGACAGCCAGCGAGAGAGGGAACACAAGCAGGGGGAGTGGGAGAGGAAGAAGCAGGCTCATAGCGGAGGAGCCTGATGTGGGGGCTCGATCCCATAACGCCGGGATCACGCCCTGAGCCGAAGGCAGACGCTTAACCGCTGTGCCACCCAGGCACCCCTATCAGCATTGGTAGATCTTGAAAAGATAATGTTGGGGGAATAAAGTTGGTTGCATAATATCGCACCCAGTATGATTTCATCTGAAACCTATGACAGATTTACAAACCAATACTGTACATGGATACGTATCCATATAGAAACGTATAAGACCATGGACTAGGGGATTATATACTACATTCCCATCTCCCAAATAAAGGGGTATAAGGAGAATTTCAACTTTATCAGGAAGATTTTATGTCTATAATTTAAAAAATGGAAGCAAATATTACAAAATAACATTCTTTTCCTTCTGGGTAAAAAGTACATTATATTAATCTCTGCACTTTTATGAATACTAATTTTTTTCATATAATGATTCTTAGAATCCCATTTCATTTCTCAAAGTGATTTTTTTTTTTAAGTAATTAGACGTGAGCCTCTTGAGTTTTCACCACAGAGCCCTAGCCCACAGAGCTCTGATCTTGAGACAAATGGAAATCAAGACTTTATAGTGAAGTGGGATGGAAAGGCAGACCCCATCTGGATGAGGACCCCTGGGACAGGGATTAATGAGCACATTTACCCCGTGTCACCGTAAGCTTCTGAGGACATTTGCAATCCACCAGTAACCACTGCGAGGAATTACTTAAAGGAAATTTCTTGGAGGTCGGAGATCTCAATCTCTGGTGAGGGGATAGAATTAAAAAAGTAAAAAACACTAAATATGCATTAAGTAAATAATAAATAGTTTAAAATTAGGGTGTTAAAAAATTGTAAATTACGAGATTTCCCTTGTGAATGAGGCACTACATTTTCCCCTTCTCCCATGGGCATCAGTGCAGAACCTAAAAAATAAAATAAACTCTTCTTATCTTATGTTGAGTAGATTGTTTCCCTGTGATCCCAATAACAGTGTGGGATGGGTTTTGGCTCTCCCAGTGTGCTGGGACCTGAAATGGAAGACCTAAGGGGACGGTTGTTCCAAGGAGTCAGAGTGAGGAAGGTAAGTGTGCACCATGAGGCCTCCCGGTGTCCATTTTCATGGTGATCATGGTGGGAAAGGGCAGAAACTGTGCTGAAGATTGCTGACTTCATGCCTCGGGAGATCAAATTGGGTGTGATACTTGGAGCTAAGACAGTCTCTATCTCCAGTTCTTCCCTGCCATCTACTCCTCAGATATCTGTTCTCTCTTCCCTTTTCACAGAAACTGCTCTACCCAAGATGACTAATGACCTCCCTGAAGCTTAATTCAAGGGATAGATTTAAGTTATTATATGACTTCCAGGCAGCATTGAATAGCACTGACCTTTACCTTCTAGAATCCTCTCTGCCTTTAAGCTTCCATGATTCCATGTCCCATTGGTGTGGAATCCCATTGGTGACCTCTATGGTCCCATATATTCCGATGTTTCCTAAGTGTTTGTCCCAAGGCTGGGTCTTCTGCCTGAGTTGCAAAGCCCTGCAGACCAGGGACTGGGCAAGTCCAGGGAGCTCACAAGGGGAGTGAGCTGTGGCCCCACCACCTCCTGAGGCATTGCATGAGCTTTGGACTGGCAGCCAAGGAGGAAGCTGGTGTCCAGTGATCTCAGATACTCTGAATGCATGGAAGCGATCAGACAGGAGAAACCCCTGCCATCTCTCTGCACATGGTGGCTGGGAGGGCCACCAGCTCCCGAATTCCATTGGAAGTGAAACAGCCCAATCAGGCCTCAAAACACAAAACACAATTCGGTAAGATGCTCTTCATAAGAATCACATGTAGAATGGACAGAGTAACATTGAAATTAAAGGGACAAAGATGAAGATGTACTATTTAATAGAAAGTGAAAAAGTACAGGGCACCATGTTTACGTTTGCTGAAAGAACATGGTCTGCAGGACTGAGACCTAGAAAAACTAAAGTCATAATCAACAAAGATGTGTCAAAACATTATGAACTAAACAATGGAGCAGACACGGAGTGCAAATACTTCCTGATGTGCAAAGAGAGCTTGAGAAAAATAAAAATAATGATAACATGAGAAGTTTACACTACTTTTTCAGAAATGCACGAATTAAATAGGAGAAAAAAATAAGCATCCATATTGAGGACTCAAATCGTTTAATCAACAAGTCATATTACATGAAGATGTAATAGGCAGTACCCTTTCAATAGAGAATGCACATTCTTCGTGTGTTCATAGAGAACTTATAAAAATTCATAATTTATCTTGATACAAAATATCTTATTAAAATGGCAAAGCAGAAATTCCACTGAAGAGATTGGAAAATAAATAAATTGGAATAAAAGGAGATAAGAGGAGGATATAAGTACATGTAAAAGCTGAAAATAGAACAAAAATAGAATAATAATCACCGAAATATGGATATCTGAAACTATCTAGCAAGTAAATAAGACTGACTTGGTTAGAGACTAAAACATGATAAGAGGAAAATATTTTTAAAAATAAGTATAAGAAATGCGATGGAAAGGAAAGAATTAAGAATATTTCGTGGCAATAAAATACAATTTTTAGAGAAATGTAATGGCCTGGTGATATATGAACGTGTATAGTACACATTACCCAGAGGAAGAGATTTGAGTAGGTGAATACAGTTAGAATACATTGTAACGATAATTAGGCATCTGCTAGGCTCAGTTGCCTGTTTAGCAGAGTAAGAAGGCTGCCATGCCTTGCAGGGTTCCATCCACACCCACAACTGTGTCTGACTTTGCCGGATTTGTGCGACGACCCTCCCACCTGAGATCTTCCTTCTCTCGCCTGGCCACCGGTGGACTGGTAGTTTTCCTTTCTCGCTTTACAATTTTCATTAAGCCAAACAAAATAGTCCTGAATGGAGGAATCAGAGGGATTTAGAATCTGTTTGCATGAGATGAGACAGGAGGTGCTTCGCTCTGTGTTCCTGACCTGCAGTTCTAGGAAACCCTCACAATACTGAAAAAGCACTCGTGTGGTCTGGAATGCCCGCTCCAGCTCAGGCTGATAGTACTCTTCTCGGCTTCCTAATCAGCAAACCACAGAGGCAGACGGAACCCTGGTAGATGATGCCAAAGGCAAATGTGATGGTTTGCTATGTGGCTTGGAATGTTGTTCAGGGCTGACTATTCCATCTGAAATATTGAGTGAAGGTGCGAGTAAAATCTTCCCTACACTTATCTCTATCAGCAATGCCAGTTTCAGTAATCCTTTCTGATTATATATAAATTCGAGATGGATTTTTCCATTTACTTTGGCACATCTATCCATCTAGCTAAAGGCCCTGCAGGACAGAATGTCTGTACTCCTCTTTGTAATTTAGGCCACTAGGCATACATTTTTCTGCCAAGGAAAGAGGAAAGTTAACCGTGACCTTGAGAACGAGCTCCCTCAATCTTGTTTATAAAACAGGGATAACAATACCTAGTTTCCAGAATTGGAGATAAAGAAGGTGAAGCATCTAACACGTAGAGGTAATTCAGTAAATGACTGATTCATTTCACATTCACCGTGACCCTTACTTAGTAAATCTTCGTAACTGGAATCTCTTAGATATCAGCTTCTCTATCAGTCCTTCGTAACGGTGCCTTCTGTATATTATTTTAAATGATAGAGCATTTCCTCATTACTTTTAGTCAAAAATCAATCTATCTTTTAACTGATATTTAAAAATCATCCTTTCTCATAAAATGTTAAATATATTTAAGACATTGGGGTTAAATGTGTTTCCTTTCAACAGGGAGCAAAAACTGTTATCAAAAAGTTTGAGTCACTTTTGCATTTATTTTCCACCATCCAAGTATGAAAGATATTTTACTTCATTTTTCTCAACATACGTGCATTTGATACTGCTGGGGTTTTGATTTCCTGTTTCAGCTTTATTGAGGTATAATTGACGAATAAAACTGTACTGTATTTAAGGTATACAATGTGATGATTCGGAACGTATACACACTGCAGAAGTATTTCCACCATCAAGTTAATTAAGACATTCATCATCTCATCATCTATCCAATCTATCTTTTCATTATTTTGCATGTGGCTGTCCAGTTTTCCCAACATCATTTATTGAAAAGACTGTCCTTTTCGATTTTTCTTTCTTAACCGTTAGTGGATTGATCTAATTTCAAACACATGAATATATCCAACGTCAAAGCATAGTGTGAACTTAACGTCAACAACCATAAAAAGGTGTTGGTCAAGAGAAGGACATAGCATAGCCTTACTTTTCCCTTTCGTGGACGGCAGCCGACACCACTTTCCGTCCAGTAAAAGAAACTCCCCTGGGTCCACTGTGGTCTTAGCATGACAAGCCCACCTCAGGAGCAGGGGCCCCTGGAGGGACAGCCTGACCTTCAGATGCAAGTCAGTCTTCAGTTCTTGTGTATTTGCTGTTGAAAACTGCAGTGGTTATGGCCTCACGAATTTTAACCAGACATTCCTTCCTTCTCCAGAAAGCCTTTCTGCTGCATTATGACTTGGGACAGTCAAATCTTTTCCTCTAACGTCTTCAAAGAAAATGCTATCCTGTTTCTATTTGCTTTTAGAGTATTAAAAAAAAAAAAAACCAAAACAACCTCAGCCGTCTTAACACTTCTAAAATATTTGTCTTTTATTTTATGGTCATACTCTAAGTGGATTTGAATTAGGAATCCCCTTGGAAGACTTCAAAAGCCTGAAGCAGTTTGGAGGAGAGTGCCAGGTAAACGCTTGAAATTTAAGATCTTATTTCTGACAAAGCTTATGAATCATGATCTAAGAGCCACTGTAATTTTGGGGGTTCTAAATATACATATGTGGTTTCTTTGCATAAGCCCAATAAAAGAACAATAACAGTAATTGGGAAAGTAAAGGGAAAGAAAAACGCTAAGGCCAATATAATAATAATGGTTTTATCAGGCCGAGGCTTGTCACAGCAGCTGATTGAAACTGATTCACTACAGGAGCAGATTTCTAAATTGTTATGTTGTGTTCCAATTATAGCTCCTTTAAGCCACTTATTATTACAATACCTGGTTAAGAAAGACTCCACAAGGAAAACAGATAAACTGACAAATATCATATAATTTATCTTTAACCCCTAATATAAATATATATCCTTCTATATTTGTTACATCAAGAAACACTGGTATGTTTTCTTCAGTGAGTGCATTTGCATTTTGTAATAGAAATCCTTCAGGGAAGGACTTCACGGCAACCCTGTGTATTTCTAATGCCCTTTGCTGTTCTGTAAAAAGACAAGGAAAAAAAAGGTATGCATTTGTTTAACTTTAATTCTTAACCACCGGGGGGAAAAAAAGTCTTTCCTTTGCAAAGTAAGTGGAACTCGTGAAAACACAAAACTTGGCAGTTTTAAAAAAAGCATAGTGATTAGTTTTTGCTTTTGTTTCTGTTTTACAATGAAACAGGCATATACTGAAATGTGATAAGCCAAGACTGTTTTACTCACTTTTTCAAGATGGTCTCATTAAATCAACCCAACTATTTTATTTTAGGAAAGTCTGCTTGCTCTTTAAACGCCGTTTTCTTACCCACTTCATATTTCCCTTTGTCAGCATATCTGGAAAAACTTTTTAGGAAGTTGTGCTAATTTCATTCTCTGGTCCAATTAAACTAGTATTATCACAGAGCTAACAAGGGCCACCTGCAGCATCAATAAAAACAGTTTTAGAAGTAGCTGGTGTTGCTGTCACTAATAGTGTGATGTGACCTGAGAGCAGATGTGGGTCGTATTGTACGAAGGTTAGTTAAGCATTACGGCTGCCATCAATATGCCTCGTGGCAAGAATTATTGTGCCTTAATTGCTGACTGAAAAAATAGATGATGAATCACTCTGTCGTGTGGCATCTTCTTATCATCAACTGATAAGATCATGAAATGTGCATGGATTGATGGTGACCTGAAGATAATTAAATTGCATTTGATTGGGTCATTATTTGAGCTGGAAAATGAGACAGTGGGTCTAGAGTCCATCATTTGCCTTGTGAAGGAAAATTCCCCGAATCTCAGGTCTCTTTGTGTCATTTGTTTTGGAAGACGAAGTTTCACACCTACCCAGATGGACCTGGGCTGCCCGAGGCTTTCAGAGTACCACATTCCCTGCCTTAACCATGTCCAGGGTAAGCCACCAATTAAATTACGAAAGGGCTGTTACTTTCTACACAAGGAAATGGTTAGGCAATCACATGATTGTCGAGATACAATTATTGAAATTATAGTTTTGACTCTGAGTGTTTGACTTTACCATTTGTTCTCGATCAACGGTGGTGTTAGCCTCACATTGGAAATGTATTTCCATGACTATTTAATACGAATGCTTTAGCAAGGAGCCCACGTCTTATGTAACACACTTTTTAAAACTTTTGTCTTTTCTGAGAACGATTGCTGCTTTTTGAAATCTATACATGTGGCTCCATTGAAAACCTTTAAAGAGCTTAACATTGAAAGTTTACTGTAGCTCAAAATATTTTAAACATCTTGAAAAAGTAAATGGAGCATTAATGCATAAATAATTCAAATCTGTTTTAATTAGAGACAATTTTGAAAGCTGAAAAAAAACCCCACATTATATTAGCACTTTACTGATTTGGGAGAGGAAAAAAGAATCTCTTGCTCAATGTCAAGTCACAGACAATTACACACCAACAGACTGCAATTACATTGACCTGCTTGCAATGTAGCCGCGGTCTCCAAAGGGGGAAAGAGATAGTATCCAGGCATGGGCTTCGAAGTGTAGCTCGGCACCGTGTTCCTCATGACAAGAGAAGCCATGATACAGGTTAGTTACAGGGTTAGATGTCTTGTGTTGCAGACAAGTCATGACCTAGAAGATATAAATATAACGGGGACCAGAGGACATTGGCTCTTACATATATATTCTCAAGAAGGTAACTTATGAGAAAATAGAGTTCAAAAAAATAAGGCAGCTTTGTTTATATCTATCACTTCATAATCTTTTTAGCATAGGTATATAACACAGACACGCATAGTAATCATTTCTCATGATTAATAAATGCATATATAATGTATAAAACAAATTATCGCTACACCAAATTATGACCAGCAACTAAAAAAAAAAAAAACTAGCACCGATATTTAATTTATACTCCCACTCTCCAGCCAGCATTTTGATTAAAGCATCAAATAATCTGAGGCTAATGCATTGTTTTCTCATGCCAAATTGTAATTTTATCTATTCTATTTAATCAACTAAAATAGGATTCATTTTAAGACTGATTTTATTTACCATAAGAAAGAAAACACGCTGCCAATTAACTTTTAGCATGCCATCGATCTGAGGACAATCTGATTCCACTGATGATAAAATGTGATAAAAATGTGCCTCCGTGAATTGAGGAAATATGATGTGTGTTACACATTTGGTTTGGTGGGAAGCAGATCTTGAGACAGGGATCAGCTGTCGGCATGAACACCTGTGCGGGCCTGAAGGCGGCAGGACTGACTGGGAGGAGGGAGACCCTGAATGGTGAGGTATTCACAGCAAAGGCCTCCCTGTCATTCAGGGAGCTCTGGGGCTGGCGGTGGAAGGGGGCCCTCAGCGTTCTCCTCAGCTGGAAGAGAGCATGGTCTGAAGCACGGCTGTTCTCCTTAGCCTCAGGCCCAGGGCATTTGGGAAAGGCTGGAGACATTTTTGGTTCTTACAATTGGGGTGGGGATGCTTCTGGCTTCTAATGGGCAAAGACCAAGGATGGGGCTAAACACCCTCCCCGTTGCAGGACAGCCCTCAACACAAAGAACTCTTCATTCCAAGGGTAGGAAATCATGCCTGGAAGTGGTGGGGCCGGGAGGGGTGGGGGCAGATCTCTGTTGCACACCACAGCATGCATCACACCATCCCATCTTCCGAAACCTGTGATTGCTAGAAAATTGGATATAGGCAACAAATTAGAAAAAAATGAGTCCAATTTAAAAAGCACAACTAATACAGAAAGAGTGTCATTTTTATTGCAATGGAAGGCTGTTAGGGACCATGTATAAAGAATACCTTTCTTTTATGAAATCCTTGTTGCTTCAGTGTAAATTGGAGGCAGGATTTTCCACCATGAACTGAAACCCACTGATTCTGCTGCACTTGGCCAGTGAGTCGTGGGCAATACCTCTTGCCGTGAGCTGTTTGATCGTAGGTTTTGATTCATCAAGGTCTTAAGAGTAGAGTTCCATTGCCTCATTAGAGACCTGACCTTGCATGACAACCAACAGCCTTTTCCTTCCATGTTTGGCCTTCATCAAACTGCATTTCCAATACTATTTACTTGAATTCCACACCGCCTGCTGTATGCCGAGTTTCAGACAGTCATAAATCAGCCGTCGTAAATGTCTTGTTTGGATTTCCAGGCAAGGGGTCGGTTTGAAAGTGTCAACATCACTGAATCATCATTTCCAATAATTGCACAGATTGTCCTATAGAGTGAAAGATCATAGTTTATTATTGTTGTATTAAAAATATGTGGGATGGGGGCGCCTGGGTGGTGCAGTCGTTAAGCATCTGCCTTCGGCTCAGGGCGTGATCCTGGCGTTATGGGATCGAGCCCCACACCAGGCTCCTCTGCTATGAGCCTGCTTCTTCCTCTCCCACTCCCCCTGCTTGTGTTCCCTCTCTCGCTGGCTGTCTCTGTCTCTGTCAAATAAATAAATAAAATCTTTAAAAATAAATAAATAAATAAAAATATGTGGGATGTGCACATTGAAAGTGTTTATGCTGGCGATAAAGACAGAAGTTTCACATACTTCAAATAATTAAGATAATAAATTAGTTCTGTTACAAAGGACAAACCCTTAGCCTTATTCTGAAACTGAACCCAAGCCAGTCACCCATGGAGTTAATTATAAAGAAAAGAAAAGCAAACAACAACAATAAATGTATAAAGTTCTAATAGGAAAACATTTTTAAAATTTTACTTATTTATTTTTTTGGTGAAGTATGGTTGACACACAACGTAATATTAGTCTCAGGTGTGTAACATGGTGATGCAATAACTCTGTTCGTTATGTGATTGCTCACTGCAAGTGTAGCTACCACTTGTCGCCATACAACCCAATCACAGTACCATTGACTACACTCCCTAAGCTGTTCCTTTCATCCCTGCCACTCAGTCATTCCATAGCTAGAAGCCTGTATCTCCCACTCCCCTTCACCCATTTTGCCCATCCCCCACCCCTCTCCCCATTGGCAACCATCAGTTTGTTCTCTGTATTAATGGGTCTATTTCTAGTTTTTGTTTATTTATTTATTTGTTTTTTGGATTCCACGTATAAGTGAAATCATATGGTATTTGTTTGTCTGACCTATTTCACTTAGCATAATACCCTCTAGGTCCACCCATGTGGTTACAAATGGCAAGATCTCATCCTTTCTTACGGCTGAGTAATATTCCATTATACGTGTATATATAGAACTTCTTTATCCATTCATCTATTGATGGACGCTTGGTTTGCTTCCATAGCTTGGCTATTGTAAATAATGTTGCAATCATAACGGTGCACTTATCTTTTTGAATTAATGTTTTCATTTTCTTTGGATAAATGCCCATTAATTGGATTACTGATCATAGATAGTATTTCTATTTAATTTTTTAAGGAACCTCCATACCGTTTTCCACAGTGGCTGCACCAATTTACACTCCCACCAACAGTGCCTGAGGGTTTTTCCACATCCTCGCCAACACCTGTTGTTCCTTGTGCTTTTGAGTTGAGTCGGTCTGACAGGTGCGAAGTGAGAGCTCACTGTGGTTTGACTTGTGTTTCCCAAACGATGAGTGATATCGAACATCTTTTCACGTGTCTCATGAGCATCTGTATGTCTTCTTTAAAAAAAAGTCTGTTCTGCTCCTTTGCCCATTTTAATCAGATTATTTGTTTCTCTGGTGTTGAGTTGGGTATATTCTTAAAACATTTGGTGTATTAACCCCTAATTAAATATGTCATTTGTGAATACCTTTTCCCATTTAGTTGGTGGCCTTTTCATTTTGTTGATGGCTTCCGTCACTGTGCAGAAGGCCTTTATTTTGATGCAGTCCCAATAGTTTATGTCTGCTTTTATTCCCTATGCCTGAAGAGACATGTCTAGAAAACTGTTACTAAGGTTGATCCCAAAGAGATTATGGCCTCTGTTTTTTCCTGAGAGGTTTGTGGTTTCAGGTCTCACACTTAGGTCTTTAATCCATTTGGAGGAAAATACTTGGATGCAAAGTCCTGAACATTTCAGGTTTATTTTGAAGCTTAATAATATGTTTATTTATTAAGAGACTGAGACTAAAGTTCCCTTAAAACATAAGCAGTGAACAAGGCTGGCCGCCTGGATGCCCAGGCTGACTCGGAGCAGGGACTGCCAGTGGAATGACCTCCTCGTAGGCTGTGGCAGAGCTGCCCAGCCCAGGGGCAGCACACAGCATCTGGCAGCAGCCCTTGTAGGGCTGGGGAAAGGAACCGTGTCCCTGACGTGGGAGCACTCTTCCGCTGAGTACCAGACCACGATGGGATCGAGGGCAGGTGGGCAGCCCTGGGTTCCAACAGGCTGGACTCCAGCAGGGGCTGCCCAGACATGCCCGCCTACCCATTCAGCTCCCTGTAAGCACTGACTGCCCTAAGCTCTGGCAGGTTTTCAAGAAACAGGTTTCAGTTTCCAGAAGGCTGTGCCCTGAGGAACAACTCCCCTCCGGGCCATCCTGCCGTAGGCCAGCCTCACCTCGGCTCACACGAGGCTTCCTTTTTGCACGCTTGGCTTTGGTTATCAGAACAGAGTCTGCCCTTGCAGATACTATGATGACCCTGAAAAACTGCTCGTCTTCAAAATAACGTAAACCCGTTACTTACCTAAGGCACCTCTGTGGGGAATCACGTGCATATCGGTCACAAGAGGCATTGTGTAGTGCCTTCCAAGGTTTTCCCGTCGATGAAGTGCTTTTGTATCTTTGTGGTGTTGTGTTTTTCATTTTATCAATATCAGCTTCGTTTTTCAGCTTTTTTTTTTAATTGAATACTGTGTGCACACACTGAGCTCAGTGACTGAATTTAAATGTTCAGGACTTTTTGACCGTATCCGGAGTGTGCAACCCCACGTGCACAAGTGTCTCCTGTGTTCTCATTGGTGGCATTATAAAGCACGTAAGGCATTTCTGCATAGCAAGCCCTGCTTTCCCGGTGCTTCAATGTATCCTATGTTCTTGACGCATGTGACTTCTCCTGGGCAGGTGCGTATTCTGAGCACAGGAAAGCCACGTCCATACAATTTTCCAAGCCGGACAGCAAGTCCACAAGGCCCAGAGAGAACGCATAAGCAATTCACACAGAACTAGGGTCTATATCGTATTGATACTTTTAACCTGAAATTTAATGTCTATTTGCTCTTTATTATAATTCTATTTTACCTAATTCTATTCCTTTCTGGAAATTAAAACCACTCATTTATGTCACTTAATTCAATTGGTATATTTTAAAAGAGGCGTAATATAAAACTATTTCTGTGTCAGCGGAGTGAGTGCAATGGTGTAACTAATGGCATGTTGGAGAATCTCTTCTGCGGAAATTTTCTTGAAAACCTTCATTTTCATGAATGCAATTATAACAAGATACTTGTTTTGTTTAAAGAAGAAAGAAGAAGCCCGGTTTGGTGTGAAGAGATTATTCCTCTTTGGCAAGATTGTTTCAAAGTCTCCATGGGACGAGCATGTCTCTGAGCTGCTATGAAGACTTCAGCCACTTCTAGAAGGAGCAGGATTTTCTGCGATGAGACAGAGGAAAAGGCCCGCCATCCCGAGGGGCTGCTTGGGCTGAAAGGGTGAATTTTGAAGACGGTCAGAGGAGCCTTCAGGCGCCAGCATCACGCGCACGCGCACTGACCTTCCCGCTCTGGGGGGGAAGCCTCTCCCCTAAGACACCTATGCGTTCAGTTCCCTGGAGCTGGTGCGGCTACTCTCCCCCCTCGGCCCGGTGTCGTGCTGTGAACTGGAGATGCCACCTCCACTCCAATGTGCCAATTCCTGTTGATGGAAAAAAAAATGGGCATTTTTTTTATTGTCCTTATGAGAAATTTCTAATGTTTAAGGCACTAAGAAAAACTTCGTCTCCCCATGAAGGGTTGTCGTGATGCCCTCTGAAAGTCCATTAGAACCAGGATTTAAACTCTCAAGTCATCCCGAGTTCACCTATGTCTTTACTTGAGTCTTTTTTACCTCTTCATATCTGATTTTTAAATAGCCACATTATTTTAAACAGTTTCAGTGTATTTGTGTTCTGTGTATGGTGTCTTAGGCTCTGCTGTTGTGGTTGTTGTTGTTGCAGGAGACGGGGGGTAGCTAGAGCACTGAAGCAGTGTGCACCAGCCCCGGGGAGCTGCTCTGTGGCAGAGCCAGCCTCTGTNCCTCCTCGTAGGCTGTGGCAGAGCTGCCCAGCCCAGGGGCAGCACACAGCATCTGGCAGCAGCCCTTGTAGGGCTGGGGAAAGGAACCGTGTCCCTGACGTGGGAGCACTCTTCCGCTGAGTACCAGACCACGATGGGATCGAGGGCAGGTGGGCAGCCCTGGGTTCCAACAGGCTGGACTCCAGCAGGGGCTGCCCAGACATGCCCGCCTACCCATTCAGCTCCCTGTAAGCACTGACTGCCCTAAGCTCTGGCAGGTTTTCAAGAAACAGGTTTCAGTTTCCAGAAGGCTGTGCCCTGAGGAACAACTCCCCTCCGGGCCATCCTGCCGTAGGCCAGCCTCACCTCGGCTCACACGAGGCTTCCTTTTTGCACGCTTGGCTTTGGTTATCAGAACAGAGTCTGCCCTTGCAGATACTATGATGACCCTGAAAAACTGCTCGTCTTCAAAATAACGTAAACCCGTTACTTACCTAAGGCACCTCTGTGGGGAATCACGTGCATATCGGTCACAAGAGGCATTGTGTAGTGCCTTCCAAGGTTTTCCCGTCGATGAAGTGCTTTTGTATCTTTGTGGTGTTGTGTTTTTCATTTTATCAATATCAGCTTCGTTTTTCAGCTTTTTTTTTTAATTGAATACTGTGTGCACACACTGAGCTCAGTGACTGAATTTAAATGTTCAGGACTTTTTGACCGTATCCGGAGTGTTGGCAACCCCACGTGCACAAGTGTCTCCTGTGTTCTCATTGGTGGCATTATAAAGCACGTAAGGCATTTCTGCATAGCAAGCCCTGCTTTCCCGGTGCTTCAATGTATCCTATGTTCTTGACGCATGTGACTTCTCCTGGGCAGGTGCGTATTCTGAGCACAGGAAAGCCACGTCCATACAATTTTCCAAGCCGGACAGCAAGTCCACAAGGCCCAGAGAGAACGCATAAGCAATTCACACAGAACTAGGGTCTATATCGTATTGATACTTTTAACCTGAAATTTAATGTCTATTTGCTATTAATTATAATTCTATTTTACCTAATTCTATTCCTTTCTGGAAATTAAAACCAGTCATTTATGTCACTTAATTCAATTGGTATATTTTAAAAGAGGCGTAATATAAAACTATTTCTGTGTCAGCGGAGTGAGTGCAATGGTGTAACTAATGGCATGTTGGAGAATCTCTTCTGCGGAAATTTTCTTGAAAACCTTCATTTTCATGAATGCAATTATAACAAGATACTTGTTTTGTTTAAAGAAGAAAGAAGAAGCCCGGTTTGGTGTGAAGAGATTATTCCTCTTTGGCAAGATTGTTTCAAAGTCTCCATGGGACGAGCACGTCTCTGAGCTGCTATGAAGACTTCAGCCACTTCTAGAAGGAGCAGGATTTTCTGCGATGAGACAGAGGAAAAGGCCCGCCATCCCGAGGGGCTGCTTGGGCTGAAAGGGTGAATTTTGAAGACGGTCAGAGGAGCCTTCAGGCGCCAGCATCACACGCACGCGCACTGACCTTCCCGCTCTGGGGGGGAAGCCTCTCCCCTAAGACACCTTTGTGTTCAGTTCCCTGGAGCTGGTGCGGCTACTCTCCCCCCTCGGCCCGGTGTCGTGCTGTGAACTGGAGATGCCACCTCCATTCCAATGTGCCAATTCCTGTTGATGGAAAAAAAAATGGGCATTTTTTTTATTGTCCTTATGAGAAATTTCTAATGTTTAAGGCACTAAGAAAAACTTCGTCTCCCCATGAAGGGTTGTCGTGATGCCCTCTGAAAGTCCATTAGAACCAGGATTTAAACTCTCAAGTCATCCCGAGTTCACCTATGTCTTTACTTGAGTCTTTTTTACCTCTTCATATCTGATTTTTAAATAGCCACATTATTTTAAACAGTTTCAGTGTATTTGTGTTCTGTGTATGGTGTCTTAGGCTCTGCTGTTGTGGTTGTTGTTGTTGCAGGAGACGGGGGGTAGCTAGAGCACTGAAGCAGTGTGCACCAGCCCCGGGGAGCTGCTCTGTGGCAGAGCCAGCCTCTGTGCCAGAAGACAGCAGGTGGACGGGAGAGGCCCCGAAGCAACCTCGGTTCGACTGTGCTTGCCCTTCCCAGACACATCTGATCACGCTCGGCCCAGGCCTGACCCCAGGGACTGCAATACCTGTCCTTTCCCAGGATCTCGGGAAGAGCTGGTGCTGGTGTCCAGGACCTAAGGGCTACAATCGTCCTAACTGTGTACTCTTTACAATTTCTTATACCTTGAGATTTTGGGACTCCCACTGGTGTGGACAGCCCTGTGTCTTTTCTTTGGCTAAGGTGGAGATGTGAGAGAGGGCAGGGAAGGCTTCGAGGTGAGGGTGCTGGTTCCTCCCCTGTCCATTCTTGTTTCGGGTTATGGGGGGGGGTCAGGATGATAAGCGGGGGCAGCTTTCCGTTTTCCAGACCCGAGGACATGGCTGGTGTCACCCCCACCTGGTCCTCTTTCTCAGAGGAAGGGCCTTTGGAAAACTCAGAACGCCTGAGATTAACGGCAAGGCTCAAAGGCAGAATGTTTGACTGTTGCAAAAACTATATGATGACAAATTTTTAATAAAATAGAACAAACACGCGGTTTTTTTTGTAAACACTTTATAGTAAACAAAACAGTTTTTTTTTTAGTAAACATTGCTCTAATTTGGCTGTATAATTCCTAAATATGTGGAATATAGGACAAAATTTAGGGAAGTGAATGGTTTCAAAATGTTTCTCCATATTGCATGTATATTTTTCTTTCCATACTGCCATCCCATAATTTTTATTTACATTTTAATAACACATAGCAGATTATAGTAAAACTATAATGTAGAAGGCTAGAACAACTTATAACATCATCCTACCGCATTTTTTAGGTTAAAAAAACGTAGGCCAGTGGGAGAAAGCTGGAGAATGTGGGTGGGTAAGCAGTGTTTTGTTTAAACCGGTCATTTTCTGCAGGGCATTCTTTTCTAGAGTTACGCTCTTAAAATCTGCTATAGTGGGCACTCTTGTGGGTATATATTAACATCCTTTTGCAAGGTAAAATCCTAGCAGTGACATGCCTGCATCATAGGGTATGCGGATTTTGGTAGTCCTTCCAAATTACTTTCTCCAGAGATCACATCAATGGACACACTCACTAAGCCTGTCAGACTCTCTCAAGAGACCCCTTTTGCCCACAGTTCAAGATCGCTCAATGGCAAAGCAGCATTTTTTTTTTCTTGTGAGAGCCTTCACTGCCTATCCTGACTCTTTGCTTAAAATACAACATTAATAAAGACCATTTAGAGTCTCAGAAATTATAAAGCCCAAACTGTAGCAAAGCAATTCGAGTCATATTTTTCAGTGTTGTGATTTTATTAAATTAACATTTGTTCAATAGAGCCCCAGTGGGGTGTTGGAGGGAAAGCCACAGTTCAACAAAACTGCAAGGGAGAGAGCAAGAGAGACACTGATGGGTCACAGACCCAGGAGGAGCTCTGCGGCGCACTGGGACGCGCCACCAAGGGAGGTCAAGGCAGGGTGCAGGTGGAGAGCCCAACAGATGTGGACACACGCCATTTTCAGGGTCTGGGTGGGGAGTGCTTTTGGAATTCCAGAGCTAAGGCCAGATGGGGTCAATTCCAATAAAAAAGAGCAGGGTTTTGGTAAGCTCTGAAGGGTGGACATTTTTTCTAAGGGGCTCACATAGGGAAGGAGCCACGGGGAGGCAGGGGGGACTGCTTACCCCCAGGGTGATGGGGAAGTCATATCAGGAAATCAGGAGCTTACACTTGTGACTCTGTGGGCTGTTACCCAGGGCATGGGATTCTCCAGGGAGGGCTAATGTCAGCCCAAGGCCCTTGCAGGCCACTTAGCCACACAAAGCGGAGGCCATGCAAGAATGTGGTGGAATCGTTTACACACTATCTCGACACTCAGCTTATACCTTTGAAATGAGTCTCAAGGCCACAGCCCCAAACCTTCTTTGACTGACAGGCTCATGGTTCACTCACGCTCCTCACATGAAGGGAAGTGTTAAGGGCCGTTAATGCTTTTCTTTTGGGGAAGAGGAGGGATAACAAAAATATTTTCATGTAGAAATGTAGCTAGCAGCAGCTGCTAAATGGGATGAATCCTAATTACTTACCCATTGAATTCTTGCGGTGAATGATGGGAATATTTTTGGAATTTTGCCGGGCTCCACTTAAAACTCCAGCTTGGTTCGGAAATTGTTAGGAGGACAATACAAATATTTATTTTGATTGACATAAAAAGGGCCATGATTAAAAAACTTAAATATTTATCAAATTATAGAAATACAATGCTGCAAAGCTGAGGTATTATAATGTTGATAAGCAATATTTACAATTTGCATAATATACAGAGTTCTCTACAAGATATCTGGGGAGTTTTATGAGAAATGGAATATCAGCATAAAACATTGTTTTGAAAAGACAGAGAAGAGGTGACGGAGATTCAGAGGCACAGTCTTTGAGTTATAAAATAAAGAGGTCACAGGGATGAAAAGTTCAGCATAGGGGATACAGTCCATCATATAGTGACAAGTTTGTATGGTGACAGTAACGAGGACTTATGGTCGGGACCACTTCATAATGTATATAAATAGCCAATCATCTATGTTGTACACCCGAAACTAATACAATATTGTATGTAAACAAAAATTTAAAAAAATAAAATGAAAAAGACAGAAGGGGAGGAAAGAAGGGCATTATGTGAATATATGTAATAAATATAGAATTGATAACCAAGTTTGTTATTCACAGAAGTCATGAGAGTTGATGCAGTAACAGACGTCATTGAATTCAGCTAGGCTACGCATAAGGAATCATTTGGAAACATTATTTTAAAATGAAGAAAAATGGGAGTTGGCGGTGTTCTGGAACATGGGGAGATGCAGATGAAGGAGAACCCTGAGGGCAGGCTGTGTCCTGACCATTGTGAGACCAGCTGGTGCTGAGTGCACTGACAGCTGGGCTTGAAGCTTAAATGAACGCAACAGAAGAATTATCTTCTAACTGGAGGAAGAATCCGAGAACGACTGTAGCACGTTATATCCTGAATTTTAAGACTCTATTTGCCATATGGCATCGTAGCATTTTCCTACCCAGAAGCACCCTGAGAAATGCGAACTTTAGAACTTTCTTCTTACCAAAGCATCAACCCCTTGAAATAATACTTGCACGTTCCCTGGGAAATGTCTGCGGGATCACTTGAGCATTGAGGGAGGCTAGAGCCACTGGTTCTTTCCATGAAACTTTCTCATCTGGGATGAGAAATCTCTTCTTTCTCTTTCCAATTCTCCTATAATTGCTTGACTGCCCTTAAGCTCAGGATTAGATTGATTTGAGAGGCCTTGGGACACATAATGGAACTGAGAATCACAGTTTATGACATTGACATCACACCTATGGGATAATATTCTAAGAACTTTTTGAAAAAATAATCTCACCAGAAACACCTTCACAGGCATACCAAGAATAATATTCAACCAAGTATCTGGGCGCCCATGGCTCAGTCAAATTGATATATAAAATTAACAATCACAGAGTGCTTTATTGTATTAAGAGAACCCAGAACAGGACAAGATCACGTGGATATAGCTTTATCTCCATTGAGTGACTGTGGAGGAAAAACAACATTTTGGCTTAAGCTTAGTAATTATGTTCTGTAATTTAAAAAAAGACAGGGGACTTACCTGAGAGATTATTTACTGAAATTCAATAAATAGCTTTTTACAGGCAGCTGATTGACATGTTTGAGGTGTGTGTGTGCGTGTATACAACTTAGAAGTGATTTTTTATAGAATTACGTTAGCTGGGGCTTTAGAGGATTTGTTTAGGTGAAATTTAAGGGAATGCCTTGGTTTAAAAGGAAATATTTTTTCTTCTTGTTGGAAAAGTAGCTCGAAACAACTTCCATGACCCTCGAGCTTTTTCCCTGGGCGTGGGGGTGAAATGAGTCACAGTTGCCTATTTTTTCCTTAATATTACAAATCATGCTTTTTCCCACTTTGGGATTTCAGCAGACAATTGTGCTCAGCCTGTTGGCAGGTATCTCCTACACTGTGTCTCGTAGCACTTTGGAGAATATTTCTGAATAGGCTAATGCCTTTCTCCATCATTAGTGTTCCCTTCTAAGGGCTTGGGAAATTGCACTTCTTAAAGCTATATGTGATATTGTCAGTGAAAATTTCCTCTTAGAGAAGATGTAGGGATTCAGCTCACATTCAATCATTCTTTTCAATTGGTCCTGTAGGCACATATATTCCAATCTCTATATTTACTTCTTTGCTGCATTTCTTAAAAAAATACACACGCACACACATAACTTTTTTTTTTCCTTTTTGAAGCACACGGAGAGAGAGAAGCTGTTAAATAGCATAATGTCTCATCACGGAGTGGACGTTTCTGGGGACTCGCATCTCGGATCGGGAGAGGGGAACTGACCATCATCTCAGAAGCTCCCCTCATGCTCTCTACCAAAAACCATGCTCCTGTTCTCACCGAGATAACCAACATTCTAAATCCTAACACAGTGGAGTAATTTTGTCACCTTTTGTGCTTTATACAAACAAAATCCTACAGAATGTACTTGGGATCCTGGCTTCTTTGCATATATTATGTTCTAGAGATTCTTTCCTGTTGCTGCAGGTAACTATAATTCGTTCAAATTTATTGCTACATAATATTCTATGAACATACAACAATGTATCCACTCTTCTGTGGATATACATTTACATTGTTCTCAGGTTTTGGCCATTACGAATAATTCCATTTTGAATATTCTTGGACATGCTCCTTCGTGCACATTGGAATCCATTTTTGTTGGGGTTATACACAAGAGAGAAATTTTTGGCTCGTGGGGTACAGTTATTTCCAAGTTTAGACATAATATCGATTGGTTTTCAAAGTCACTGTAATAATTTACATATCCTCTAACAGTGTGGGAACATTCATTATGACTCCACAGCTTTACCAATCATTGGCATTGTTTTCCTGCCTTTGTTCTTTGTTTGTTTGTTAGTATTTGTTTGGGGAGTTTAACCCTTTCTGTGGTTGAGCAATGATACCTCCCTGTGACTTTATTTGCATTTCTGTGGTGGTTAATGAGTTTAAACATCATTTCCTGAGTTTAATGGCCCTGTGAGAGGGAGTGCATGCAGGACACGGGGCAGGAGAGTGGGGAGGAGGGATGGAGTGTTTGGAGAGGTCCACAGATCAATGTGCTCAGATGTTTGCAGCAGTCTTACCGGGAAGGATGGGGGCAGTAGGACACGCAGCCTTCGTCACCTCCCTCCTGTCTTTGCCAGTGTTCACTATGACTTACACTTACCCCTAACCTCAAAGCATTTTGATCCACTTAACGAGTCACAAAGAATTCAGTTGTCAGAAATGGCCAACAATAACTATTTTGAAGTATAAACCAAGAATTACGGTTACTCAGTTATGTGGGGAAACCGGTATGTTATAGAGCAGATCTTGGGAGCCCACTGTCGGGAATACCCTTGTTATGCTTCCAACTGAACTACTGGACATGTTTTTAATTAGGTATTTGTTCCGTCAAGGAAAGAGTCGAGTCCTTTCCGTGGGACGGTCATCACAGCGGTGTATAAGTGCGAGGGGTCATTCATGACAGACCTCAGAAGGCATCTTCCCAATAAATCCTTGTACCTCTTCCTTCCTCTCCATCCTCTCAATAGCCCTGGACAGACAGTGCTGTGGTTTCGCTTTAGAGAATGTCCGCCACCCTCCTCCTACTAATATATATTTACTTCACTTACGCCACCAGGTCATGAATTAGGTTTCAATGCTTTTGTTCAAAACTTCATTTTTCTAGAACCACGTCTGAGTCAAGTTGATTGGATTTAGGCCTCCATGTGCATCATCTCAATGGTACATTCAGAGATCGTGAACTTGGTGGTGCCCCTGTGTATACCAGCTGTGTATACCATGCAGATTTTATAAGCCTGCTTAAATTTTACAAATTTCTAAATTTTAATTCAAATTTTTAAAATAGGGATAATAATATTAACTATTCCAGATTCTCACGAGTTTAAATTAACTCATGCGTGCCCCTTCCTGAGAACGCTGTCTGGTATACAGACAGCTAGCTGTTCGTAAATGGGAGGCATTAGTCTTTAAGCTGCTGAGACTAACATTATTACTAATCCCATTCTTTCGCAGAGTGCTTTTCTTTTTCTCTTTTGGCTCTCTGCATGACTTGGCTTCTAATTTCTGGGAGAGTCAAGCTCACTTTGTCCATAGGGGGTTATTAGAGAAAGCAGCAGGTGGTATCAGTGAAGAAGGGTGGAGGTGAGACAGGACTTCACCAGCAGGAACAGGGTAGATACAGGGAGAGATGGGATTTGGGGTCGGGGAGAGGAACAGTTGATGGGAACACAGATTCTGATAAATTGAGGAGGGACGTCCCAGAGAAAGGAGTTTGACTCAGTTAAAACTCATTTACTGAGGCAACTTTGGCCCGAAAATAGATGTCCAGGAGTATTTCCGACTAAACTAAGTCCTGACGTTGAGGCAGATTGAGTCCGTCTCCATGGTTACCGCCAGAGTTCAATGCTCAGTGTGATCACTGCACCACGGATCACATAATTTTTTCTTAGAGTTTATTTATTTATTTTTTTAAGATTTTATTTATTTATTTGACAGAGATAGAGACAGCCAGCGAGAGAGGGAACACAAGCAGGGGGAATGGGAGAGGAAGAAGCAGGCTCCTAGCTGAGGAGCCTGATGTGGGGCTCGATCCCATAACGCCGGGATCACACCCTGAGCCGAAGGCAGATGTTTAAGAGCTGTGCCACCCAGGCGTCCCTAAAGTTTATTTTTTTTTAGATTTTATTTATTTATTTGTCAGAAGAGAGAGAGCACAAGCAGGGGGAGCAGCAGGCAGAGGGAGAAGCAGGCTCCCTGCTGAGCAAGGAGCCCGATGTGGGATTCGATTCCAGGACCCTGGGATCATGACCTGAGCTGAAGGCAGGCACTTAAACAACTGAGCCACCCAGGCACCCGTACCACTGATTACATAATTTATTTAATCTTCACGATAACAGAACTGAAGTAGGAATAAAAGCCTTCCTAAAAATTAAAAGACAATATATGTCATCTCAAGTAACACTGAATTTCTTTTGGTGGCAGGTGCTGTAGTGGAATTTTGTACACAGCTATTCAACCCTTACAACAGCCTTGTGGGGGAAGACATGAGGCTCAGGAATGGTCCCACTCGGCCCCAGCCACGTAGCTGTGAGGTGGTGGCTCCGATGCTTAAGAACTCCCCTTGGGAAGGGCCAATGCGCATCTCTCCGAAGGTCACAGGAACCAAGGTCGGAGCATGACTGCACCATGGGCACATCATTCAGACTCTGTGGGCTTTCCCTGCTTCATATATGAAACATGAGACGTAGGTCTAAGGGCCTTTCAAATTTTAAGTTTTCCTGACCCTGTGAGGACCTTGGCACCCGTGTGCATTCTCTAGAAAAGTGAGTAGTGAGAGAAGAAGGGAGTGAAACAGAAACATGAGGAAGGCTTAACATCTGTCATGACTTTTAGGTTCATTCATTCATTCATTCATTCATTCATTTATTCATAAAGGCATCGGCCCCACCCCCATTTCTAGGAACATTAATATGAACATTAATTCCTAAAGAATTAGGAAATTCGTTACAAATATGTATTAGAGGGGTATCTGGATGAGGGTCAGTGATAAATTCTGATTTTTGCTCATGAGAAAAATGAACAATGATGAAAGAAAAACAGACAGTGGAGGGGGATGCTTTCCCTAAGTCAAAACTTGATCTGATTTTGTTAGAGTAAGGAAAACAGGAAAAACGTTGATTTTATTACAATTAATGGTAATTTGTCATTAACATAAATTATTAAACATATTACAATTAACAATAATATGTAAACATTCTTATTGATTTAGCAGAACTGAGCTTTCCAAGATAGGAAAAAACTCACATCTTACAAATAATTCTCTTGATGATAATATTAATTTTCATTACATACACCCAACTGATAGCCTTCAATATTTTAAATTACTTATTAAATATGTTCCCAAAATCAAATGAACATAAATAACTCTGCAATTTAAATTAATTGATAATCCATGATTTCTGTTTTTTATTTCATCTAGGTCTTTGGGTTTGATTGAGAAGATTTTAAAAGCAGCATTTCTTTTAGATATTAATGCTATCATTTTAATCTTGTAGATTCAGAACCAATTTATTTTCATGTAAAGTTAATTTAAACTTAATTAAAACCAGATTGTGCTCTATTCTGTGGTTTTTACAGATTCCACTCACTGGTACATATTCTTCAGCACGGATTTTTTTTTTCTTTTCTACTTTTATGCTTTAAATTTATAATTGGTTTCTAAACTTTACAACAATTTTTCCTATTTGCAAATCACCTGTAGAAGCCGAAAATAGCAAGAGGTCTTTTGCTTTTTCTTGCACCCCAAATATTTTATTATTATGAAAACAGAAATTCCTATTAGTTGAGAATATCATTAATTATATGTTTTCCCCCTCCTATAACGTGAGTTCCACGGGCAGAAGTGTTCCATGGGCAGCACAGAGGATAATATTTGTTAAATTGTAAATTTATATTAATAGATTTTAAATAAGTTGGTCTTTTTTTCCTCTTAAAGTCCATAAAGATATTTCTTTCCTTACTCCTTTCCCCCACATCTCCCTTCTTCCCTCTTTGCTCCCTGTGCTCATGAAAGATACATTTTGTTTCCCTTCTGTCCTGAGCTCCCTTGGCCTTTTAATGTGTTGTCGAATTCAGTTTCCTAATATTTTGTTGAAGATCTTTACATCCTACATTTATCAGGGATATTAGCCTGTAATTAGAAAAGTTTGAGAAGGACTCGGATTCATTTATCTTCGAATGTTTGGGAGAATTTACCAGTGAAGCCATCTGGTCTTGAACTTTTGTTTGTTTGGAAGTTTTTGATTAGTGATTCACTCTTCTTACTAATAATTAGTCTGTCCAAATTTTCTCTTTCATTATGATTCAGCCTTGCTAGGTTGTATGTATGTTATATTGAGCCATTTCTTCTAGGCTGTCCAGTTTATTGATGTATCATTGTTCATAGTAAACTCTTAGAATATTACAGAGCTATAATAATCAAGACAGTAGAATATTGACATGAGGATAAAAAAATAGAAGAGAAGGAATGTCCAGATAGACCCACATTGATTTTAAAGGCACCTGGGTCATTTGAAAGCAAAAATATAACCTTTTCAATAACTAAAGCTGATACAATGGGTTAACCATTTGGGGTAACAATTAATTTGACTTCTTACTCAGACATACACAAAAATTGAGATGAAAGATAGATTACGGACATAAATGTAAAAGACAAAATTTCCAGAGAAAATTATGAGAATAGCTTTGAAATCTGGATGTAAGTAAGGATTTCTTAAAACCCAAAGGCATTAATAATAATTTTTAAAAATCCATAATCCATAATCCATTCAACTTTTTCAACATTAAAAACTTGTGTGTTTTCGAAAACACAGTTAAAAACAAAGACGTAAGGCAAGTACTTGGAGAAAATATTTACAACCAAAGAATTTAATTATAAAAACTCAATTTAAAAACTGAACAAAAATGGGCAAAAGATTTAACAAGTTAAAAATATAAGACAAATGACCAATCATATAAAAGAATGTTGAGTATTATTTATTATCAGGAAAAGAAATTACAATCACAATAAGGTACTACTCAACGGCCAACAGAATGGCTTAAAAAAAAAGAGCTGCCAATACCAAAGTTGACTAGGATTAGAAGCTACTGGAACTCCCATAAAGTGCTGGTGAGAATGTAAAACGGTGCAGCCATTTGGGAAAACAGTTTGGCAATTTCTTACAAAGTTAATCGTCAATGTACCAAACAACTCAGCAATTTTATTCCTAGTTTTTAAACCAAAGAGAAATGGAAGTATGTCTTCTCAGAGTCTTGTACAAAAAAAAAAAAAAAAAAAAAAAAAGAAAAATCAGCGTTAAATTACTCACAGGTCACTAATTCCCTGAATGAGTTGAGTAACCCCATTTGTCTTTTTCAATGACTTCCAATTAAAAAAAGGACAGAAGACATGAGCAGACAATGACTCTTACTGCTATTTCTCACTTAAGGTTTGTTAAGATTTGCTTTATGTGTTTAGGTACTCCTATACGGGGTGTGTAAATATTTACAGATGTTATAACCTTTTGTTGGGTTGACCCCTTTACCATTATATATCATTATATCATATATGATACCATATACATCATTGTATGCCATTATATATGTTATATAACACCCTCTTTGTCTCTCATTAAATCTTTGTTGTAAAGTCTATTTTTGTCTGATATAAGTATAGCTGCTTTAGGTTTCTTTTGGAATATAATTTTATATCCTTTCACTTTCAGTTTGTGTGTGTCTTTACATCGAAAGTGAGTCTCTTGTAGGCAGCACACAGGTGGGTCTTATTCTTTTTTCCCCAAAACATTATGTTGAGTGAAATAATCCAGACACAGAAGAATACTTCCTATAGGATTTCATTTATCTGGCATTTTGGAATAGTCAAAACAAAACTACAATGATAAAAATCAGATCCATGGCTCCTGGGCTTGGGGATGCAGGGCATAGATTAAGAAGAGGCTTCGGGAACTTTTGGGGAGATAAAAACGTTTTACATTTGATTAGGGTGATAGCTGCTTGAGTGTATATGTGTATATCACAACCATATGCTGCTCGATTCTAAGGGCATCTTTCTACTTCTGTGTGTCGGAGTGGATGACCGTTGCTGTCTCTTCCCTGTCTCCCCGCCATTACTCCACTACATCCGAAGACCCCAGGGCTGGGTAGGTGTGTTTCTAGATTATGGATGTGGTACAGTAAGCTTTGTTAACGTTGCCCAAAGTTCCCTCATTTGTAATTTCCTCTGATGCTCCTTCTCTTTCCTTCTCAGACCTTTCATTGCTACTGACCCTTCTAGAAGATCAGGAACAGGTCACAAACATGAGCAAGGTCTTGAGAATTTTAATAGCTGTGGAGGGTCCCATCCTGGTGATTTGTTGAATGGGGAAAATCACTTATACCTCCTGGTCTTGAACTTCATTTTACTTTCAGGTGATATATTTGTTGTATTATTTTTTCAAGTGGTGACAATGTGTAGGAGGCACCTTTGTCTTTTCTATTTTATTTAAATTAAAGTAATCTTTTATTAATATATATATATATTTGCCAAAAAATCATTGATCTGTATATAATTAAAATCTGCTGATTTTATTTTATGTGAATTATGTTCCAATGAAGTTAATAAGCATATCTGTTATGTAGAAAACAGAAAAAGAGAGGGAAAAACCAGCCTACCATTGTGAGATTATTTTAGATGACCAATTTTGACATATTTTTCTGCATAAATCTAAATGATGGATATTTATTGCTTTCTTACTTTAAAAAGTTGTTAAAAATTGTGAATGGTTTTCAGATAAATTTCTGGGTGTTCTAGATTATGTGATTGTGTTTCAGCCACCGAGTACCGAGCACTCCACATCCTCTTTCTGCAGCCAGCCATGTGTATTTTCATCCACATTCTTGGGGAAAAATAGAATAAGCGGCCAGAAGAAGGGGAGTATTGTTTCTTTTTTATACCTTTGCTCTCCTTTCTTATGTCTCTAAAGCCAATGTACAACAACAAAAAGAAAAATCTGCTGATCCCTGAACATATTTATATCAACTCTCTGGTGTACATATAAGAAGTATGTCTGCCTACTGTTGCCATAACTTCAATTTTTCTGTTGAGTATTTCCAAAGATACTTGCACTATTTTTTATACATCAGCATTTTTATGTTCACCCTCTCCCATCCCCCTAAATTCTTGCTGTCCTTCTCAGGTCTCTGGCTTCATTCATCTTGGGAGAAGGAATGCCCCTAGGGGGAAAAATGACTATTTCTACAAATGTTAAAGATGTTCTCTTTACACTTAGGAAGAAAAATGTTTTAGATATGTTCCTGGTTTGCTGAATGGAGACCCACAGGAATTGCTTCTTTATCAACTTTTCTGAGATGACAATAGTAAGAACAAAACCCTTTGGGTTCTGACTTGATTTACCCTGAAGATAAATTCATGATTTATTATTGATTTTTTGAGTGAGGTTCTATAAAATTTAGACCAATGAAAATTAACATATGAAATAATGGAGACACCAACCAACAGATCATCAAAACATGAGTGAGAGTTATGAATACACATCAACTCTGTGTTGACACATATGATAAGTGCAATGTCAGGCCTTACAAGGCTCGCAGGAGGGTTTGAAACCTGATACTAAACAGCCTAATTTAATTTTTATTCAAGAATTGTCCATAGAAAGCATCCGTGGTTTGAATTTTACAGACTACATGAATAGACTTCTTTTGTGCTTAACTCTGGATAAGCATCTTTCGTGTTCAGGCACACACATTTGTTACAAGGCTGTTTATTTCTGCTCTGCGTTCCGTGTTTCTGACCTGGTGGTGTTGCTTAGGGAACTGCATCAGCATGAGCATGGCTGGTGATGTAAAAGAAAGGATTTAGACTTGCTTGAAAAATGGGCTCTGCATGATGGATTTTCTAGGTTGATAAGAAAAGCAGCAGGAGTATATCACTGCAATAACAAGCTTAATGCTTTGGAATAAGACAAACATGATGCCTAATTTACCAATGCTATGATAAAAAATGTATTTTACTTAATCAGATTTTGCAACATTATATTCCCAATGGATATATACTTTCAGTATGGGGAACATAGAGTACATACAATTCCTTTCTTCTTTTCTTTTTTCTTTTTTTTTTTCCATTTAGCAAAGCATTCTTTTTTGGAAAATACATTTTCTTCTTCATAATTCCTGATAAATAGATGTACTGCTAAATTCTTTGATGCGTATCTATACATTCTCTAACTCAGAGCTAATTAATTAGCTCTTCCTTAGCCGGTGAAACTGCAAGAATTTTTTCTCAAGATTTTATTAATTTTTAGAGAGAGAGAGTGAATGAGAGGGAGAGGGAGAGAGAATCTGAAGCAGACACTGCACTGAGCACAGAGCCTGATGCGGGGCTCGATCCCACAACCGCTAGATCATGACCTGAGCTGAAACCAAGAGTCAGATGCTTAACCTACCGAGCCACCCAGTTGCCCCAAACTGCAGGAAATTATATTGGGAGTGCATTCCCCAGTCCTGTTCTACTTTATGTAGAACTTGACCCTTGATTGGCATTCCAGTCTCATAGATCTTTCTCTTAGTTTTTGGCCCAATCTTTTTTTTTTTTTTTAAGATTTTATTTATCCATTTGACAGAGAGAGACAGCCAGCGAGAGAGGGAACACAACAAGCAGGGGAAGTGAGAGAGGAAGAAGCAGGCTTCCAGCGGAGCATGGAGCCCGATGTGGGGCTCAATCCCAGGGACTTGGGATCACGCCCTGAGCCGAAGGCAGACGCTTAATGACCGAACCACTCAGGCGCCCCTGACCCAATCTTTTATACGCTTGCAAATTTTCTGTCTTATCTCATGGAGCAGCGCAATAACACAAGAGGAAATATATCAAAGTTGTAAAACTTTGAGAAACAGTTTTATCAACCAGCATTGTAAACTCTAGTTAATTTCGGTTATAATATTCATGAAAATGTTAATGACTTAAATGCCTTTGTGTTGCTTACTTATTTATTTCTGACTATAAGTCACAATCTTTTTCAACATAATTAAATTATAGGATGAGATACAGCTCATAAACAACGTGTTTCAAAATAGTCACAAAAGAATTAGGACCTCTAACTTACTAAATGATATGTCACAGTTTTTCAGAAATACCACGAAATAGGTAGTAAATTAATAACAGCGTATAAAGCAATTGTTCACAGGGGCTTGGGGGCTGAGCAGAAAAAAAATGTATGCAAATTTTGGATATTACAAGAAAAGTTTAAGGTTAGCAGGGTGGCAAATCAAGTAATGGTCCCTGAAGATATTCACATTGTGATTCCCAAAATCTGTGACCGGGAATTAAGGTAGCTGGTGGAATTAAGGTTGTTAATCGGCTGACCTTAAGATAGAGAGATGATCTTGGGTTTTCTGGGTGGGCCCAATAAAATCATAAAGGCCTTTCACGTGAATGAAGGAGGCAGAAGGAGAGGTGGGAGAAAAGGAATTTGAGGACTTGTCTTTCTGCCGTTGGCTTTGAACACAGAAGGGGACCTGGAGACGAGATGATGGTGACCTTTACCAGCTGGGAAAGGTGAAGAAATGAATCATCCTCTTAAATCTCTAAAAAAGGAACACAGCCCTGCTGACACCTTGATTTTAGCCCGGAGAGACCCATGTTGGATTTCTGATTTAAAGACCTGTAAGATAATAACTTTGGGCTGATGTAAGCCACCAAATTTGTGGTAATTAGTTACAGTAGCAACAGGAAACCAGTGCAATCAGAATGGGAAAATAAACTTTAAGTGGACTAGTATTAAATAAAATGTATGCAATAGGCCAAAATTTGCATTATGAAAATTTTCATAAAATTTGTTCGAGTTCTACAGATATTTATTCTGAACACAATAGAGAATTGAAGACCTAAGTTTGATGTTACTTTGCCTAAAGAAAATAGGTTTAAGGTTTAAAGAGAGGTCGATAGACAAATAGCTAACTTGTTTTGAAACAATTTGTCTTACAGATGGCTCTCTCTCTCAGCATCCAGTTGCCAAAACATTTCAACCGCATTCTTTATGAGGTTTCGAAAATCTGCGCCCAAAACTCTAAAGATGACAGCGTTAGAAAGAGTGCGACCAAGTGTGAGCAAGGGTAACCTGGTCCAGCTGCGGCCTTGTGAAAAATCAACGGACTTATTCATACTAGATTCCACTTAGCTAACCATGTGCCGAGTAAAAGCAAGGAAGATTACATTCTAGATGTGGTTTTCACATTCAAGTCCAGATGGTTTCAGTGCATCTCTACCTAATCAGGTAATTTTGTTTCATCAAATTCTAGCTGCTCCTTGAAAATCATCTTTGTGCAGAAAAAAAGTAAGTTTTATATCCTAGAATTGAACTGTCATTTTATTCCAATGCATTGCTAGTAGGATGGTGGGAGGATTTGTGGAGTGTCAGGTGTGCCATGACGTCTAGAATCAGCGATAATATTTAAGGAAAACAGACTCTGCCATCAGGCTATTGCGTAAGGGCTGAGCTCCTTCAAGAAAAACAGCCCTAAAGTCAGACGTTCATGGGGTCATTTGGGCCACATCACAGCGATCCCGCTGCTAGCCCAAGACAGCCACCTCAAATTCTTCCAGGAATAATTCCACTCTCAGCACTGCTAACTGGCCCAAGACCCGGCAGCGCCTCCGTCCCGTCCTCACTCAGTTTGTGACGGGACCCCACGCCGATCTCAGACCGTTAATCTGCAAAATGACCTTGGGTTGCTTTTCAAAGCAATTTAATGGACTGATCCAGTCTTGCTTGGCGCAAGCTTTTATCTACATCTTTCCGGTCTCCTAATCCTGCACAGAAAAGCCAACCCCATATGGACTCTACCCTTAGAGGTGGTAGACAAGCTCGAGGAGAGACTGCAGATGAGCATACAAGGTTGGAAACCTTTTCCTTTTTTCTCAGCTGTATATATCTATATCTATATCTCTGTTTGCATTGAGCCTGCCTTAGGTCATAAAATGTAAAAAAAAGGAAACAAAATACTTTAAAGACAATGCTGCAGTTTTACTGGCAGATGGGAAGAGATCAGTTTGTCATACAAACGAGCAGAAAGCAAAGAGCAGCCAGTGTTTTATATGTTCGTTTCGGAGAAAAAGAAATATGATCTGTTTCTGTTGTTTGCTTATTGTTGGGGAAAAGAGGTGTCATTTGCTTGTTTCTTTGTTTGTGGCAAAGGCCAGTTTGAAGTTGGCCAATCTCAGGTTTGTTCAAAGTTTCCTCTTTGGAGCATCTTTTGGTAAAGCTGTCTGCTCTGACAATGGCAACTGGGGCTGATGGGCCATGGTGGAGGAATGGGCTTAACTTGGTTAGTTACGTTCCATGTTTCTGAGCTACACATTTCCTGTAACATGTTTTTTTCCTGTTTTTTCACCTTTTGACGAAAGTTTCTGTAGACTTGGCAGCCAAGCCATCTCTGTTCAATCATGTGTACGACGACAGTTGGAATTGTGTTCACTAATGAGATTTTCTCATTTTTGAGCCAGTTTTGGTCATTGTAAAAACTTTGATCACTTTCGAAATGGTCAAAAGTTGATCGACCAAGGATAAATGGAACTCTGGTTACATATGGTTCATCTGAGATACTTAATAACAAATAAATAAAAACATGGACAGTGTTTTTCCTGCTCTGATGACTGAGATTAAGTCCTCCCGTCGTGGAGGACCGTGATCCTTCCTGTCTGTGTTAGTGTCACCGTGAGACCCGCCAGAGGCTGGAATGTGGTGAGTTCTGCCACAATGAACAGGAGCCAACCTTTGAATCACTGCTCTTACCTGAGGTTTTTTTAAAGACACAGGGGTCAGGGGTGCCTGGGTGGCGCAGTCGTTAAGAGTCTGCCTTCGGCTCAGGGTGTGATCCCAGCGTTCTGGGATTGAGCCCCACATCAGGCTCCTCCGCGAGGAGCCTGCTTCTTCCTCTCCCACTCTCCCTGCTCGTGTTCCCTCTCTCACTGGCTGTCTCTGTCAAATAAATAAATAAAATCTTTAAAAAAAAAAAAAGACACAGGGGTCAATGATGACTTCTTTCCTGCTTCATAGGAAGCCAGTTCAAATGCCAGTTGTCAAACATTGAAAGGCTTGACCGAATTCTGAATAAAAACCAAACAAATTAAACAATTTTAAGAGGGGAGGGCAGCATTCAGAACTATTTTAGGGGAGTAATTGCCATCCTAAGCTTACTGGTGGGTGATCTTAGAGAAGCGTTTCTGCTAAAGACAGTTTAGTCATCTGTGGACACTGTTGAGGAGGACCTAGGTGGTCAGAGACCCCTTGAGAAGGGGACAGTGGCTCACTGTGGCACATTGAGCTGGTTTAGGTGGGAGACTTCAGAAATAAAAAGTTATAATTCATTTAAAAATATTTCTTGCATACCTATATAATCCATCCATGACCCTTCTCTGACCCTGAAGATTTTCCCAACCTAGCACACACACACACACACACACACACACACAGATTAGTATCATTTTATGCATGTTTAAACTTTGCATAGGCAGTAGGGTCCTATTTACCTCATTCCACAACTTTCTTCTTACTCTAAATAATGTATCGTCATGCCGTATCCATGTTTACACAAGAACGTACTTTATTCTTTTTAACTGCTATGTCGTGGTCCATTTTCACATGTTTATATGATGTGCAAGTGTGCATATGTGAGTGTTTACCTGTGTAAGTACCCGTGTTTGTGTATGAGTGTACTTTTTTATGCCGTGGTCCTGACTCAATGAATGAGGTATACCATGAAACACTTTTAATCTTCCCACACTGTCTTCACATATCTTAGTTGAATGTCCTTTTCTCATCTTGTAATATTTCCTCACATTCCATCATTTCTGGTCAGATTTAGTTTGAAACTTAATAAAATACTAAATTTAATTCTCACTTCTTTCCCATGACCAAGTAGAACTTTTTCCTAAAATGCAAGTCTCGTTCACCATTAAAAAAATATATCAAATGCACTTCACCATTCTAATAACCTAAGTAAGAAAACATATGATCACGTCAATGGATGCAAAAAAAATATTGGACAAAATCTCATATCCCTTTATGATTAAAAAAAAACCTCTCAGTAAATTAAGTACAGACAAAACTTAATAAAGCTAATAAAAAGACATTTACAAAAACTTAGAACTAAATCCTCTGTGATGGTGAGTGACTCAATTCTTTCTCCAGTGATCGAGAATAAGCAATGTTGTTCTTTCTCACTGCTTGCATGAAACATAGTACTGGAATTGCTAGCCAGTGCAATAAAGAAAGATAAAGAAATAAAAGGTATAAAAATTGCAAAGAATGAAATAAAACATATTTTTCTACATATAAAATCTAAAACAATCTATCAAAAAGTTCTTAACACTAAAAGTAATTTTAACAAGGTACCAGAATACAAGATCAATATTTAAAAAATCCCATTATATCTCTATGTACTTGTACTTTACAATTAGAATTTTAAATTAAAAGGAATACCACTTAAAATAGAATACTAAAAATGAAATACATCACATTTGAATCTAACAAAACAAGTACAGAAATCAGAAATCAAATAAGACCTGAAATGTGCCAAGATATTCTGGGGTCATGGTTTGGAAGACTAGATGTTATTGGATACTAATCTTCTCTACCCCAAAGTATTGCTTCATTGAAATTCCATTCAAAATCCTGGCATTCAAAAATCCTGATATTCAGAAGCTGATTCTAAAATAATGGAAGTATAGCCAACACAGTGATGAAAAAAAGAAAAAGAAGGTGGAGGACATGTACTACTAGATTTCCAGACTTACTTTAAAACTATGACAATTAAGACATTATGTTAACGGCAAAAAGATCACATAGGTCAAGGGACAGAGTAGAATATCTGAAAATAAGTCCACAATATGCAGTCAACTCATTTTGACAAAGTTTCAAAGATATTTGATGGAGAAAGATACTCCTTTCAACAGATGTTGTTGGAACAAGAAGATGTGCACATGCAATGAAATGAACATTGATACATACCTCACATTGTATATAAAATTTAGCTGTAAATAGATTACATGCCTTAATGTACAATGTTCATCTATAAAATCTTTAGAAGAAAATATAGGAGAAAATCTACTCACCTTGGCTTTTGTATGAGTTTTCAAGTACAATGAAAAAATAACCTATGAAAGAAAATGCTGGTGTTTTAACATCTGTAAAAATTTAAAAATTATTACTTGCAACAGATAATGTTAAAAAGGATTAAAAGAAAAGCCACAGAGTAGGAGAAAATATTTTCAAATCACATAACATATGAAAGATTTTTATTCACTTTGGTTGTATAATGGCAATAATTCTCCATGTAAAAATATCTTTCTGTAATCCTATGTTTAGAGTAAACTGTCTGGCAGGGGGTAGAACACTTGTAGAGGTGGGGGAAGTGAAAAAGAACTGTGAGAAGGGAACTCCTTTTCTTTTCTTTTTTTTTTTTTTAATATTTTATTTATTTATTTGACAGAGATAGAGACAGCCAGCGAGAGAGGGAACACAAGCAGGGGGAGTGGGAGATGATGAAGCAGGCTCATAGTGGAAGAGCCTGATGTGGGGCTCCATCCCATAACGCCGGGATCACGCCCTGAGCTGAAGGCAGACGCTTAACTGCTGTGCCCCCAGGCGCCCCTCCTTTTCTGAAAACTTCGTAGATGGAGAAAATATGAAGTAGCTTAATTGTGCACCAGTCCTGTTATATTGCAAATTCCTATGATGCTCATCCTCTTAATATATGGTTTCCCTGACCTTGGATTTGCTATATTTTTAGCAACATGTTGGTTGCTTCATTATATAACTCGGGAAAGGAATTAGGACTGGAGAATGCAGGGCTTTGTCTGTTAGGCAAAGACACTTAATTTTAATTGTTGAGCACAATGGGGTGTCTTTGAGAATTTTCAGCAGTGGAGGAAAGTGACAAAGAGATGTCAGGGGAAGAGTCATCTAGCTAGGAAATAGGACAGACTGAAGAAGGTGGGGCTGAAGGGTGGACTTCCAGGCGTTCAGACCACACTGGTACTTGAGTCTTTTCAGGTCCAGATTCTTACCATGACTTTTGTATTTGACGTTAATGCAATTTGCCACTTTTTAGGTTTTGTGGTTCATTATTAGCCAAACACAAATTTCCTGATTCACAAGAGGAAGCTTAGTATTGTGGAGATAGCTCCTCGCTAGGGATTTTGATAGATTTTTTTTGGCAAGTTTTTGTCAAAGTCAGATTAGTAAAAGTTAGCAACCATACCAGAGGAGAAGTGAGTTAAGCAGAATTTCCCAGACTGTTCCCCGAAGGGCTTATAAACTTTTAAGGATGCTCCTCTGTAAAGGTCACAGTTGTAAACATGGTCATATACTTCTTTCTGTTTGAAGTATTAATTTCTTAACAATGTAAATCTCAAAGCCATCAACAGTAACTGATACATTCTGTTTTCTAATACTTTTAGAGAACAAACTATTTTTTTCATTTGGTCATGGTAGCGTATTTTGAAAGATATGAATAGGAGAGGGAAACACAAAAGCTAGGGGGGGAAAGGAAGGAAAAAGAAAAATAGAGAAAAGAACCTGATGTAATTTAGGAGGCTGGAAACTGTGCTCATGCATTTCACACATGTATGAAAACACTGTTCTCCAGTTGATAAGGGAGCTGCTCTTTCTGTAGCTGGAAGAGAAGCAACCACCACTGAAGGGAAAATAGAATTGCAATTGCCATTGGCATGGGGTATAGCAAATGTGTAAGGCATGGCTGTTTCACCTTCCTAAGAGAGAGTTTGTGTGGGAAAGTGCCGATCCTATATAATAACGAACAGAAGGTAGCCTTAGATATGACAACTTGAAATATGGAACTCAGCACTTGATCAGACGAAGGGATGGGAATATAATGGAAGGATGCACTCATGCAATAAATGAATGTTAAGAAAACCTTGCAGTGTGTGAACTTTTTATTCACCTGACTGGTTTCTTCCTACCAGATTAACGGGTTGACTTTTGCACTCTGGAAGGGCTACTTTAAATGTCATAGATCAAATCTTCAAAAATTCTCAAATTCTGCTTGGTTTCAACTTTCACCGGTCATGTTTGCAGTTTTATTATCGTGTATCAGATTCTTTTATTGGTAAATACTAGAGTCGATAAATTGATGATCTAATTTTGTGAGGGTGTCTAGATATTACTTTGCAGAGCAGACCGGGTTTTTCTCAATTTTCACTGATACACTATTTCCCAATATTTACAAAGGAAACATACTTCTGAAGAATAAAGGTGGCAAACTAGGAACCACCTATTTTTGTAAATAGAGCTTTCCAGGGGGAAGAGGGTAAGGCAGGGTGGTTATTCACATGCAGCGTAGAATCCTGACTTTGTCTGAAATTGTGATATTTTGTTTATTGTGAATTTTTCCACTAATTTTGGTTTTAAAGATATTGTATTAAATATCCTTAATCTTGATTGCTCAGTTTTTGCACTCCCTCCTCTGCTTAAAGTTTGCTTCTGGGATAAATGTCTCACTACTCTTATGTGAGTACATGACATGGGGATGTTTGCAGATGTACACGTGTGTGTGTGTGTGTGTGTGTGTGGTGGGTGGAGACAGAAAGTGGGGGATGCATAGAGAAACACACCGCTTGATGCTATGCTCTCCTGTTGAGTGACTAGGAGACTACATTATGGAGCAATTCTAATGACATGTTCAACAGTGTTTAGGAATATGGTCACGGATCGAGGGTAATACAAAACACATATTCAAGCTGGGTATTCTCTCTTGGCCTGGGCCACCAGTATTTGTAAGTCTATGAAGTGGTTCTGAGATCACCTGAGCCATCTTTTGAACTCACAGCTCCGAAGCCAATCGGCTCCAGGTGGCTTATGCTCAGCTCACACCAGAGCAGAGAGCTGCAGTCTGTCCTCTTCATTGAGAACCTTCTAGTTTCCACCTTACAGAACCCACAAGTGGGAATACTCAGTGTTCGAGAGTTACAATGAACGACCTCATTCACAAATAATGCTCGGATTTGAAGAAGATTATTGTGACTATGGACACTGCTTCTGGAGATTGTACTCACCTNGAGCCATCTTTTGAACTCACAGCTCCGAAGCCAATCGGCTCCAGGTGGCTTATGCTCAGCTCACACCAGAGCAGAGAGCTGCAGTCTGTCCTCTTCATTGAGAACCTTCTAGTTTCCACCTTACAGAACCCACAAGTGGGAATACTCAGTGTTCAAGAGTTACGATGAACGACCTCATTCAAAAATAATGCTCGGTTTTGAAGAAGATTATTGTGACTACGGACACTGCTTCTGGAGATTGTACTCACCTGACTGACAGCATGGTTTCAGATGTAGCCGGCTGATTTAGTAAACACACCGGAAGAGAAGCGGACACGCACTGTTATTTCATCAGCAATGTGCACACTCATACACAAATTCTGAATGGAGGCAGGATTCGTGGACAACAAAGGACCCATACTTTACTTTTTTTGTCACCTACAAGCTGCTTCGTAGCGGGGCTATAAGGCACCTCAGCCAAGTGGGAACAAGCAAAAGTCCCTAATTTAGAGCGAGCTACCCCAAGGGCATCGGCTACCATAACTCGGGTTTTGGCAGAGCTCAGAGGCTGGCAGACTCATAGAGGAGAAAGGGGAAGCCTTCAGTTCTGCTCCGATTGGAGGCTGTTGCACCGAGAAAGTGTAGGCAGGCTAAGTAGAAGGGGGCGTCCCGGGGGGTTGGCTAGGAGTGCATATTTGGCTTTCTCTGGTTGGTCCTAACTTGGCAGCAGGGTCAAAAATCAGGGAAGCTGTCAGTTAGTAATCAGATAAGCGGGAAGAGATGATGCGGGAGAATGAAGGGACATGGAGAGAATCAGTTAGGCTGAGAAAGTGGGGGGCACTCCGATGTAGTCAGCACTTGCTCAACGCACAGCAATAAACCAGAGCCTCCGCAATGGAGCTCCTCACTCTGTCCTCTGCCCTCCATGCAGCCTGGCCACCTTGTCATCTTGGACAGGACACTATCCCATGATGGAGAACACCTGTGTGTGCGGGGGCGGGGGATAGTGCCTGCAAACAGGGGTCTGCAAGTCCTACATGACTTGAGGGTCTGCCACAGTTAATGTTGGCAAGTGTGGGCATGATCTCAAAGTGCAGAATAACACACACACACATGCGCGCACACACACACACGCGTGCACACACACACACACGCGCGCACACACACGAGGTCTTCTGTGCTTCTCCCAGAAGCCAATGTGAACTTAGTTTGAAGAGTTTCACTTGCATTCAGAGCAACCCTGCGCTCCGAGCATTGCTTTTCCTTTGTGCTCATTCTACTGTTAAAGAAATGTAATGAATTTTTACGTTTTTCTTATTTTCTTAATTGACTTAGAACAAAAGGAATTATAGTTGCATATTCATAACGGGGATGACAAAAGGGGTCAGTCAAGTCCAGTTGTCAGGGTGACCCTTCCATAGCCTGGTCTGTTCGTTCGCATGAGCTGACCCGACCCAGCCACCCCCATAGTCCCTGTCATTTCACAGGATTTAAAGTAAGGGTTTTTTCCTGCCTTCTCAGAGCTCACAGATCCATGCACAAAGGCAGGCACGATGGTTACATTAGGAAGCTTCTAGCAATCTATCTTGTGCTTTGCAGGTACTCAAAGAAATTTGACGTTGGAAAATACTACCCACTGACCTATTGATGATATAATAGGCATATGTATTTTATAATTTAATGTAGGGATAATCTTTTGATTGATGTCCTCCTTTTAATGTAATTGTCTCGTTATTTTTTTTTTTAAAGATTTTTTATTTATTTATTTGACAGAGATAGAGACAGCCAGCGAGAGTGGGAACACAAGCAGGGGTAGTGGGATAGGAAGAAGCAGGCTCACAGCAGAGGAGCCCGATGTGGGGCTCGATCCCACAACGCCGGGATCACGCCCTGAGCTGAAGGCAGACGCCCAACCGCTATGCCACCCAGGCNCGCCCAACCGCTGTGCCACCCAGGTGCCCCCATATTTTTTAACTTTAAAGTTTTTCTGTGCCTTCCACCTCATGATATCTTAGACTCTAGTTACCACAGAAATCTAAGGTCTTTTTCCTGACCTCAAAAAGCTAAACATTCATTGCTGGGAGTAGGTGTGAGGAGGCAAACCCAGAATAAAATATCTATGAATTCAAGATTTAGACCCAGAAAGTGTAAGTGGTGAGCAGGGCTTCTGAGATGATGGTGTAAGGAGCTTAGGCAAGCTGCTCCTCCAGACAGACACTTGTTAAACTGATGAAAATTAGCAGGGACGATCATTCAGTCTCTGGACATTGACCAGAGTGCTTACGACAAATCGAGGAGCGTGTATTTAGCGCAGTCTATGGACACTCAGACCAGGGGAGGTGGTGGCGCGTGCACCCACAGTTCTGCCTTGCAGAAGAACCTTCCAGCAGCCTCAGCAGTCTAGCGGGGGTTTCCATCTCACCCACTCTGTGGCAGGGGTGGGGAACTATTCCATTGGATTCAGGATCCCAGAAAGTCTGAATACGCCCCTTACCACAGCTCCCCACTACAGGCAGCCAACACAGAGCACATGGTGGCCGCTGGGGGGCAGTGCCCATTCTCTCGCACCCCGCCCCCCACTACAAAGGTAGGGCACGTGTGGGGTGGGGGTGGAGAGAGCTGCCACGTGTTCCCAGGGGTCTCAAAGACTGGCAACACTCTGGCCCTGCCAACACCCAAATTTATTTCGCTGAGATTGTTGAGCAATATATGCCCCCAGGAGATCATTTAAAATAATGGAGTGATTAGCTGGTCATGACTGGGGGCTAACAACTAACTGTGATACCAACAGAGAGAGAAGGGCTGGAAGCTTAAAAGGAAGATCCGGAAAGGAGACATTCAAACAGAGCCCACCTGGGGCCTCTGGCTGGCTCCGTCAGTAGATCAACTCTTGATCTCAGAGTTGTGAGTTCAAACCCCACATGGAGTATAGAGATTACTTTAAAAAAAAATGTTCAAATAGCGCTCACCAAAAACCACAGTCATTCTGGTTGGCCGGGATATTATCTGAACACCCCAGGCCACGCTCTCTGAGAAGTGGCTAGAGGGGGAACTTAAGAGGTACAAATTTTGGGCTGATTGCAGAACACACTCGTATGCTTCCTGAACAGTGCCAGCAGTCTCTAAGCCATGTACAGATCCAGTCTCGCTGGTTTGGGGGCTTAAACGCAACTCTGACCAATTAGGGACTGATACTAAGTGGTGGTGGCTTGGGTGACACACAGGAGGTGAGGCTTAGAGATTAAAAAAAAAGTGAGCAGGGACACCAGAGTTGCACATTGTGGGGGAAACAGACTTCAAAGAATGAATCCTGTAAGGACACTAAAACACCAAATGAGCAGAAACAAATCCTGGGGGGTGGAGGGGTGGTAGTGGGCACAGAGCTCACATCAGAATTCGAAAATACTGTCACATAAATGAAAACAACAACAAAAAATAACCTACCAAAACTTAAGGGATATAGAAGTAGGGGTTAGAGGGAAATTAGTAGTTGTGACTGTAACACATACGAATAATTTCAAATCAATAATCTAAACTTCCATCTTGAGACCCTGGAAAGAGAAAACCCAACCCAAACCAAACAGAAGCAATGGAATAGTAAAGACCACACTAGAAATAGGTGATAAGGAAGATTGAAAAACCATAGAGAAAAACAGGTCTTCAAAAGCTAAATACATTGACAAACTTTCAGCCAGGTTTGAAAAAAAAAATCTAAATAAAATACTAAAATATCAGGAATGAAAGGGGCGTTATGTCAGACGTTACAGAAATAAAAGGATTGTAAGGGATAAGATACACAACTGTATGCCCACAGATTGGATGACGAGACAAAATAGAGACATTCCTAGAGACACAAATTACAAAACACTAGTGAAAAAGAAACAGAAAATGTGAACAATCTGATAATACGTAAGCAAACTGAAAACCTGAGTCAGAGATGGCTGTCCTGGTGATTTCCAGCAAACAATTAAAGAAGATTTCATGTCAATCCTTCCCAAATTCTTCCAAGAAACAGAAGTCACTCTTCTCATTCATTCTATGAGGCTAGCATTTTCCTGGTGCCAAAACCAAGACAGAGAACAGAAGAAAAGTACAGATATATAAACCTTATACACATAGAAGCCAAAATTCTCAAAAATACTAGCAAAATGAACCCAAAAACATATAAAAAAAATTTTACACTATGACCAGGTGGGATTTATCCTAGTAATACAACGGTGGTTAAATATCTGAAAGTCAGTTACTGTGATATACCCTATTGCTAGAATGAAGGTCAGATACCATGTGACTCTCTCAGCGGACACACACAAAAATGGGATTTGACAAGGTCCAACACTCTTTCATGATAAAAACTCTTTACCAACTGGAAGCAGAAGAAAATTTCCTCAGCCTAATAGAGGACAGCTACAAAAAGAATGCAAAGAAAATATCATAGTTAATGGTGAAATCCTAAGTGTTTCCCTCTTAAGATGAGGAACAGAACAAAGGAGCAGCTCTCAACACTATTCGATATTGTATTAGAGGTTCTATCATGGACAATTAGGTAAGTGAAAAAAAAATACAACTCATCCTAACTGGAAAGGAAAAACAAACAAACAAAAAAATACCTTTCTTAGGGATTTGACAAGGTCCAACACTCTTTCATGATAAAAACTCTTTACCAACTGGAAGCAGAAGAAAATTTCCTCAGCCTAATAGAGGACAGCTACAAAAAGAATGCAAAGAAAATATCATAGTTNGAAAAGTACAGGTATATAAACCTTATACACATAGAAGCCAAAATTCTCAAAAATACTAGCAAAATGAACCCAAAAACATATAAAAAAGATTTTACACTATGACCAGGTGGGATTTATCCTAGTAATACAACGGTGGTTAAATATCTGAAAGTCAGTTACTGTGATATACCCTATTGCTAGAATGAAGGTCAGATACCATGTGACTCTCTCAGCGGACACACACAAAAACGGGATTTGACAAGGTCCAACACTCTTTCATGATAAAAACTCTTTACCAACTGGAAGCAGAAGAAAATTTCCTCAGCCTAATAGAGGACAGCTACAAAAAGAATGCAAAGAAAATATCATAGTTAATGGTGAAATCCTAAGTGTTTCCCTCTTAAGATGAGGAACAGAACAAAGGAGCAGCTCTCAACACTATTCAATATTGTATTAGAGGTTCTATCATGGACAATTAGGTAAGTGAAAAAAAAATACAAATCATCCTAACTGGAAAGGAAAAACAAACAAACAAAAAACTACCTTTCTTTGCAGAAGACATGACTTTTATACATAGAAATTCCAGCAGTCCAATACAAATCTATTAGAATTAGAGTGAATTCACCAAGGTTTCAGGAAACAGGATCAACAAAGCAAAATCAATTGTATTTCCACGCTTTAGCAATGAGGGCTCCTAAAATGAGATTAAGAAAACAATTCCATTTCTTTTTTTTTCTTTTTAAAATTTTATTTACTTATTTGACAGAGACAGCCAGTGAGAGAGGGAACACAAGCAGGGGGAGTGGGAGAGGAAGAAGCAGGCTCCTAGCGGAGGAGCCTGATGTGGGGCTCGATCCCAGAACNTTAAGATTTTATTTACTTATTTGACAGAGACAGCCAGTGAGAGAGGGAACACAAGCAGGGGGAGTGGGAGAGGAAGAAGCAGGCTCCTAGCGGAGGAGCCTGATGTGGGGCTCGATCCCAGAACGCTGGGATCACGCCCTGAGCCGAAGGCAGATGCTTAACCGCTGTGCCACCCAGGCGCCCCGACACTGGCATTTCTAAAAGCATCAAAAACAGTAAAACACTTAATGAATAAAGATGAACACAAAGCTTGTGTACTGAAACTACAACACATCACTGAGAGAAATTAAATACCTAAATAAATGTAAGGAAATTCCACATTGCTCAGTCCAAAGATTACTGGTGTTATAACAATATTCCCCCAAATGATCTTCAGATTCAATGCAATCTCTATCATCCTAGTTGTCTTTCCTGTAGGAATCTCCAGCAGATTCCCCTCAGAGCATGGAGCCCCACTCGTGACTCGATCTCACGACCCTGAGATCACGATCTGACCCAAAATCAAGAGTCGGACGCTCAACCAACTGAGCCACCCGGGTGCCCCATATGTGGATTATATTTAAGCTTTTCTTTCCTTTTTTTTTTTTTTTTTTAAGAAACAGATTAGAAGTGGGTAGCAGTAAATAATGACTAAATTTTTTAGAAAAATTCTGCTTGAACGTTTTTTTATTAAAATATAGTTCACATAGAATAGCAGCCACTCTACAGTCACCAACACCAACACCATCACCCCCAGATCCTGGGGTCCACTCACCTACTTTCTTTCTCTACAGATTTGTCTGCTCTGGACATTTATATAAATGCGGTCATACAGTATCTTGCCTTTTGTGACTGGCTTCTTTCATTTAGTGCAATATTTTAAAACTATTTCTAGTTTTAAAATACCTTTTTTTAAAAAGTAAAATGCTCTCACTTTGGATCAAACTAAAAGTAAATATATGTTATTTTATATAATTTGGGAAATATGGGATAAAATTAAATTTGACCAACAAAGTGACAATCAATGAAAATTCTGCATTGACAAAGACAGAACTAAATTTTCACAAACTCTTTTTAACAAATGAAATGCTGCCCCATGTTATATTTTTGTTTATCTTTGAAGATGATATCATGGGCATTTCCTTAAATAAATATTCTTTTACGTCATCTCCATCTTTATATAGTTGGTAGAGAATAAAAATGATTTTATGCTCGAAGATGATTCATTTTTAATTTGTCCTGCATTATGCTATTTCCACTGAAATTTGCTGATGGACCAGACCTACGATGTCTTGTCCACAAAAGCCTAACACAATGTTTTGTGCTATTCTAAATGTGTGGATAGCTAGTCACATATATAGTCATGGAGTTATTTCCAGCTCTTCTAAGATACATTTTCTGGTTCAATCTCGACTCCAGGAGCCAACATTTCAATTGCTAGGCCTATAAACTAAATATGCTCAGAGATGACTGATTTGAGTCGGGAGACAGGTTGGAAGAAAATGACCGGAGATCTTGTGATTTCTCTTTCTTATGAAACTGTCCTTTTCTCTGGAGAAAACATCAGAGTAACAGGTAAAGTACTCAAAACACAAGTGGGAATAAATCTCCAATCTGCTTGCCATATTGACAAGAAGGGGGCGGCAGTTTTTTAAATAAGTTTCTAAAACATAGCAGCCATTCCTGGTGTTTGTATCGTAGGATGATAACTAGAGAAGTTAGGGTATCTTCTGTATGACTTTGGAATTATTATCTCTGGTTACAGTGTAAGAAAAACAATTCAGTCTCCTTAAAAATATGTTTTCTTTGAAGACAGGACACGACACAGAAATGACAAAACCCCGTGCCAGGCCATAGCACTGAGTCGCCAAGGGGCCACCACTGTCCTTTGTGCCACGTAACCAATATGCGTTGTGGAGGGATATTTCATCTTTTATCAATCCCTCTTCAAAAGATTCCCCTTTCATTCCTGAAAGGTAATTAAAAGGCTCTAATTCTGAGAATGCCTCAATCCATGGGTTATTTGTGAAATGATTTAAAGTCTCTAAAAAATAAATATTGGCTAGAGTAACCGTCCCAAACAACCACAGAATTCAGAAAAATATGCAAACCCATTATGTGCAATAAAAAAAAAAATTCATGATTGTAATTCTTAGAAGGAGGAGGCCTGTGAAGTGAGCCCTATATCCGTCCAGGCTAGTTCCCAAGGACATTTTCTTGGCTGGCACGGGGACATGGGGCTTCCCCGGGGAATAGCGATCCCATTGCCAGAGGGCAAAAGTCCTCAGAATGAGAGGTGGCCAGGGAGGCTGGGTTTGGGGAGCAAGGTGCCAGGGGGCCCAGACGTGCAGAGGGAACTTCAGATGTCTGTGGAGAGATTCTGCTCGAGTCCAGGGCCAACACTTGGGCGGCATAGGCTCGGAGAAAAATGCCAGGACTGCTAAGTACCCGTGGTAGATAAGTTGGAGCGGGAGCCATTCTATGCCAGAACATGGTGCAGTAGTGCCATGGTTAGGGTTTATCCTGAGTGCAGAGACTTTGGTGAGAACTTCTGGCATTCAGTTGAGACCCCCAAAAGGCTCCAGTCTAGGACTAATCTTATACACTTGGAGTAAAGGCAAAACTGAAATAAGAGTACCATTAAAACGCATACCCCAGGCCTACCTATGATCACCGTGATCTGGGGATGATTTCCCTGCCTTCCAGAATTAAATTCAACACTCTCTTGGGAAAAATAGCACAATCCAAGTCCTCTGCAATGTATTGTCTATGCCGTCCTGTACACAGTACAAAATAATAGATATTCACGAAAAGAAAAAGTCCTGAACAATCACTGCAGAGATGAAATAGTGCGTAGACATGGACAGAAAAAAGTCCAGATATGGGAAGGAGCAGACTCTTATTGTGGTCATCAGCTTCTAAGACAGTGCCCCCTGTCACCTGGTAGTCACAGTCTCAGGTGAACATTCACTGTGCCAGGACCAGTCTAGGGGACCAACAGTATGGCACTCCAAAATTCAAGTTATGTTACAAAAGACCCAGCATCCCTTACCTCTCTCTCTCTCTCATCACATGCCCCTGAGAAGCCAGTGACCAGGTTGTGAGTAGCCCTGTGCACAGGCCCACATAGTAAGGACCTGAAGCCTCCTGCCAAGAGCCACATGAATGAGCTTGAGAGCAGATCCACCAGCCCTTCAGGTGACAGAGGTCCCAGCCCAAGGTAGAGACGCGAAGACCCCACTACCTTGCTCCTGGATTTCTGACTCTCCAAACATTGCCAAGTTATAAATGTTTGCTGTTTGAAGTTGATAAGCTTGGGATGATTTGTTACCCAGAAATAGATACCTAATAAAAACTGTGGTATCCACAATTGGGGTCGTTTTGTTAATATCAGATAAAGTGGATTACAGATCAAAGGCAGGTACCAGGACGAGAAGGATGATTACGTAGTTATAAAAGCGTCAGCTCATTAGAAAACGTAATTCTAATATATATGCATCTGACAGAGCTTGAAAATATATGAAGGAAAACATGCCAACTGAAAGGAGAGAAACCCACACTGTAGTTGGAGACTGTTTATTTTTTATTTTATTTTTGAATTTATTTGAGAAAGAGAGAGCACACACGAGCGGGGGCAGGAGGGGCAGAAGGAGACACAGACTTCCTGCTGAGCAGGGAGCCTGATGTGTGGCTCAACTCCAGGCCCCCAGGATGGTGACCTGAGCCAAAGGTACACACTTAACCCCATGAATCACCCAGGCCCCCCTGTAGATGGAGACTAACACACCCCTCTCAGTTGTAGCAGAGCTCATAGACAAAAAGTCAGCTAGGATATAAAAGAACTGATCCACACCACCAACCAGCTGGACTTAAGTGGCATTTTATTGGACACTCCCCGTAACAACAGCAGGACACACAATCTTTTCGAGCATACGTGGATATTCACCAATATAGACCATGTATTCTGTGTCGTAAATCAAGCCTTAACACATTTAAAATAACCGCAATCATATGAAGTGTGTTCCCAGACCGTAATGGAACTGAACTAGAAATCAATAACAGAAAGGTAATAGTAACATCTCTGGAAATTAAACAAGGCACTTCCAAATAATCCACGAGAAGAATCAAATTCTCAAAAGGAATAAAAAATATTGTTAATTATATGAAAAGGAAAATACAGCTTACTGAAATTTGTCAGGCACCACCAAAACAGTGCTTAGAGGAATATGTATAGTATTAACCTATTATCTCAAATCAATAATCATAACATTTCTAACCAATTATCTTAAGAAACTAGAAAAAGAAGAGCAAAATACTCAAAATCAAGCAGAAGGAAGAAAAAAAAAATTGTGCCTGAGAATCTGTTTAAAAACAGGAAAGGGCAGCTCCTGGGTGGCTCAGTGGGTTTAGAGTGTGACTCCTGATTTCGGGTCAGGTCATGATCTCAGGGTTGTGAGATTGAGCCCTGCATGGGGCTCCACGCTGAGCAAGGAGTCTGCCCGAGATTCTCTCTCCCCCTCTCTCTGTCCCTCCCTTCTGCTCGCACATGCGTGCGCTCTCTCCAAACAAAACAGAACAACACCAGCAACGAAAACCAGGAAAGGGCACAGCTAGAAGTTAGTTCTGTCCACATATTTTCTCCTTCCTTAACGTGCAACAGAGGAGGGACGGGTATTTTTCCTAGGTGATGATAATGACTCTTAGAGGTCAAGGGAATAACCTGTATCAGATGATCTGTGGAATGAATTTCATTAGAACAACAAAAACTAATTACTAATTTGGTGACCATGTCAGCCCCGAAAGCCAATTAAGCTGCTTCAGAATCTGAGCACGTCGGGGCCGTTCAGTTGCCTTTGGGGCTGCACTTCCTTACTGAATCCCAGCACCTGTGTGCGGGGCTTGGCAGGGATCTCTAGCCTGTAGGAAAACTGTCTCTTGACCTCCAAATCCATGCTTCAAGGATTCTCTCCAGAGCCCTTTATCCTGTAGGCAAATATTAGATATTTCAGAAACAGATAAGAAAGTCAAAGTGCCTTGATGAGCCCTGGGTGTTGTAGGGAAGTGATAAGTCACTTAAGTTCTACTCCTGAAATTAATATTACACTATATGATAACTAACTAGAATCTAAATAAAAACTTGAAGGAAAAAAAAGAAAGAAAGTAAAAGTGTTAACTTTGGTTTGTAATCAGAATCTATTTTAGAGTTGACTCCTAATTATGCTTTCTAAGAGACATGCTCTTTAAATGAACTATTGCCTTCAGCTCAGGGCGTGATCCCAGAGTCCTGGGATCGAGCCCCACATCAGGCTCCTCTGCTGGGAGCCTGCTTCTTCCTCTCCCACTCCCCCTGCTTGTGTTCCCTCTCTCACTAGCTGTCTCTATCTCTGTCAAATAAATAAATAAAATCTTTAAAAAAAAAAAAAGAAATTTCAATGCTTAATGTTATCTTTTAAAAAAACTTGAGTTATTTACCCATGATTAAAAAATAATAAATTACTTAAAATTTAGCAATTAGTAATTATCTGTCTGGTGTCTCTGAACTGGGCTCTGCCCTCTGTTTTCTGGTTATCTGTGTGTAGAGATCACGCTGTTTGAAATATCCAGCCCTGTATAAATGAGATTCCGGGTTACACACACACGCGCTAGCCTGTAATGCTCACCGGGTGCTCTGGAACCAACCGCATAGGATCTGTAAAGCTACTGTGTGACTTGGGCTAGAGACTCTCCCACTGAGCCATGTGTTTGCCCTTATTGGAAATGTTTTCCCTTGTCTTAGTTGGCCAAGCTACTTTTCGATTTTTTGCTGCTCTTCCTCCTGGGAACCGTCAAGAAAGGGCAGCTAGTTATATGGTTCTTTGTAGACATAAGCTGAATGAAAAATTAAGGGTGGAGGACAGTCATTTTACAAGTGAACTCAGGCAGACTGAGCATCTAATAGTGGTGAACGGGAGTCTATGCCATATAAATTTAAACAAGTCAAATAGCACTGGGATGTTATAAAAACCATAATCTGCCTCCACTAGTTACGGATTTTTGCCAGGTTTTTTTTAAGTTTGTTTAACACATAACGAAGGCAACTATGACACAAGTTTACTGAATGGTGACATTGTTAACGGGGATGGAGGGAAGTACGGTGTTAAGAAAACTTGCCTGAACTTGAAGTAAGGCTGAAGGAGAGGACATGTCCTTTCAATGTTACATTAGAGCATTATTTAATCGGTATTGTTAATGTACAAGGATCATTTAATTTTCTAAGAATGTGGTTGACTTTGCTACTTAGCGTATGATTAGAGACCAGACTCTGTGAAGTTATGTGTTAATTTACAGAACTGTGTCTTCTAGAAATGCAAGTGATGTTTAAGTTAAAAGGGATAATCTGCTTTATTGTTTTATTGTCCTGTAGGACATTGGCTTGCTTTATATCTAGAAGTCTTATTAGAACATACTTTTTAAAAAAGATTTTATTTATTTGTCGGGGGCGGGGGGGAGAGCACAAGCAGGGGGAATGGCAGGTAGAGGGAGAGGCAGATTCCCCATAGGGAGCAGGAAGCCCAATGTGGGACTCAATCCCAGGACCTTGGGATCATGACCTGACCTGAAGGCAGACGCTCAACTAACTGGGCCACCCAGACGCCCTTACATACTTTTAAAGATGTTTATAAATACGCATTTCCTCAAATGCCATCGAGACTGCTGTGCCATACAATCCGTCCCTCACTAATGAGTAGACAAGTCTTCAGCACCTGCTCATTCTCTATATCTGTAGTGCTGTATTTTTAATGTTTTGAGTTTACAGTGACAACAGAAAAGTGTTATGCTACGTCCAATTTGTACTCCTGAACAATTTCGTAAGTTGAACAGACCCTGCAATCATTTTCCATGAATCTATCAGATTGATATATATATATATATTCCATGAATCTATACCCATACAGAGAATTTCTGTTATATTTCTATCTAATATTTTCTAGAATATTTAGTGACCCTTTTGTGAACACGTAACTATGAAGGGGCAGTCTCATGACCTGCACTTCTTTGTGGAGTCCCCTAGTATATTTTTCAAGAATATTGTATCCAGTGAAAGGATGCTCAGGCCAGAGGAAACAATGGTAGAAGTCAACGATATGACACATATTCCTTTGTTCCAAGAGGGAGCAGACACATTTGTCACCCTTGGTTCAGACTCTTCTAGAGGGAGTTTCAGCATATGAATAAATCATCGGGAATAATCTACACCCAGAACAGTGCTTTGCTCTGGCAATGACAGATGCCTCAAGAAATCTGGAGCACTTGCTGGCTGCCACTTGAATTTCTTATTTATGAACTTTGCGCTTTCAAAGTGAGAACAAAGCAACTAACCACGATTCCTCACCTTCCTGAAGATAAAGGGCTCTGGCTGCTGAAAGCTGGACATTTAAAGGTGTATTTCTTTATTAACTTCCCAGTTTCACTGAGTGGTGTTTTTCCTGACAGAAGAAAGTTGACTTTTTTTTTTTCAAAGTGAAGGTTAATAAATCCTTTTCATTGAGAGAGGGAAATGTGTGTCACTTTCGTTCTTAAGAAATCATTTTCATGGGCTACGTGATAGGAGTCATTGTGAAGCCTTTCGTGATTGTCGTTAACAAAGGGATGCAACTTGGTGCAACTCCCACGGTGCCTGCCGATGCCTGGACCATGGGTGTGTTGGCTCCTGCGGGGGACGGAGAGGGTTCTCGCTGTGCAGGCGTGGCGCTCAGAGATCCACGGGGACGCACCCACGCAAATGTCTCCTCTCTGGAAGCCCACTCTGGAAGCCCACCCCAGCGGCACTGGGCTCCCTGGCTCTGCCCCAGCTCCCCCACCCTGCATCCGATCTGCACACCTTCTCACGGCAGCGGGCAAGCTGAGATCACTGGAGGGCTCACCCTGCTTCTTGTGACTCTGGGATCACTGCCTTTTGTCACCTAATATCCAAAGTTTTCAATACCATTGTTTCCTATATTTTGTCTCTTTTTGGTTTTGGCTGAGAGGATAAATCTGCTCCTTGTGACTCCATCTTGGTCCAAAATGTTACATTTACATATTGTGTTGGCTTCCTATTGCGGCTGTAACAAATTACCACAGGGTAGCTACCTAAAACAACACAAATGAATTACCTTCCCATTAGGGAGGTGTTGGTAAGACTGTTTTCCTTCTGGAAGCTCTGGGGGAGAATCTGTTACTTGGACGTTTCTGGCTTCTGGAGGCTGCCTGCCTTGTTCGGTTTGTAGTCCCTTCCTCCATCTTCAAAGACCTTCATTCCAACCTCTGATTCCCTCATCACATATCCTTCCTATGACTTTGACCCACCTGGCTCCCACCTCAGTCATCCAGGAAAATCTCTCCAGCTCAAGATCCCTAAAGTAACTGTATCTGCAAACACCTTTGTCATAGAAGCTACCATTCCTGGGTTCTGGGCATTAATATATGGAAGACATGGTGTGGGGGGTAGGCATTATTTTATCCTGTATACATTGCCTCACATAATCCCACAACCACTCTGTGAGTTTGGGAATGTTCTCATTTTACAAATGGGAATATCTATCTATCTGTTTCCTTTGATCAACTGTTGTTTTCATCTTGGGGACAACTGGGAACTTCTAACTGATTCTTCTTCTTTTCCATGCAGTTCTCAAGGAAACTCAGAGCTGAACTGGCAGCCCCCGGTCATGTTGCATGTACTTTGCGGCTTGCTTTCCTATATCCTCACTCTGATTTTTTTTAAAACCAGTTAACCTTCCGTTTAAATATGCTTAAATTTCCTTTCATGTGTTAGTGTGTATATGGTACATGCAGTTGTTTGAAAAAGGTAATGATATTCACTTTGAATGCATAAAGGTATTTTAATTTCACAGGGTGGAAATTGATTGAGTTTTACATGCTATTGCGTATGGGAGCCATAGAAAGGAAATGATGGCATTTTAGGATGGCTCACCTGTGGATGAGAACCAAGTGGAAAGGAGAAGCGTAGAGGGTCAGGGCAGGAGCTTTAACTCAAAGATGCCCCTCACAGCTATCTTCTGGTAAAATGACAGGGAGGCTGCGGCTGTCCTGGGAATGGTCAACCATGAATTTGCGTCAGTCCTCTCCCACTGCAAGGGGAGTAGACAGCTGTAACAAGCGACAGTTGGCTGTCTTTGCCCCTGATGTCCACACAAGGACATTGGCTGGTGTCTCCCTGATCCACCGGTCACACAAGGACATTGGCTTCTGTCTCCCTGATCCACCGGTTACCAACAACAGATGTGCAGAAAGTTCCTGCCGCGCCCCGCGTGTCCCACTTTCCCACCCCCAGGGATTCATCAGAAGTGGCCCTTACGTGTCTCTTATCCTGGACCCAGAACCAGTAACTCATTGATGTGCTTTGGGTGACTTCTTAAACTTTCTGGGCCTCCGATTCTTTCTCTCCGTACTTCCAGTGGTTTCTCAGCGGCCTTCAAAGTCTAAATTTATAAAGATGGAAGTGTCGCTTGCTTTCTCCTGAGAATTGCTCATTGGGCATACAGCCAAAGTAACATTCTGTGTATTCTCTGTTCCTATTTTTTTTTAACATATTGATCTTATTTCCTCTTTAACTCCCTTACATCTTGAATGTACTGAACACAAGAAAGTTAAAGCTTGTCAAAATAATTTTTTCTCTGCATTAGGCTCTAGCTTCTTCCAACATCCAATATCATCAGGCATTGATGCTCGTGGCCTTGAATTACACTTCATGGTACGTTGTGTACTATAAAGCCCAAAGAAATTTCTGAAAGCCCTTACCTTCCCATTCATTTAACCACAATTATTTCAAAAGTCAGCAGGCATGTTTACAAAAAATCTATTGCAGATGGTGTCTATATATAGATAGATTTCTTATTTTGTCTTCTTGCTTTTTATTTTTCCCCCAGTTTGTGTCAGGCCAGTGGCCCTGTTCCACAGATGATGAATCCATCCACGTGTTCATTGGTTCATTAAGCTCATGCTTTTCAAGATGAAGGTGTCAGTTTGTGAGTGAGATCAATTGTTCTCACATTGGCTGAATTCTGCTCTCTTTTCATACCATTATATATTTTTCTGTCTGTTCTGTTATATTAAGGACTAATCTGTGGTCTTTAATTCTATGATCCATATTAGCCTGTTTGGACATTACAAGGTTTGATTTCAAAAGCACCACTTGTGGGGCACGTGCATGGTGCAGTTGGTTGAGCAAGCGACCAACTCTTGGTTTCGGCTCAGGTAGTGATCTCAGGGTCCTGAGATCAAGCCCCGCGTTGGGCTCTGTGCTCGGGAGGGAGTTGGCTTTGGATTGTCTCTCCTTCTGCCCCTCCTGCTGTGCTCTCTCTCTCTCTCTCTCTCAAATAAATAAATAAATCTTTAAAAAAAAGTACCACTTGTTTAAAGTACCTCACTGTCAGCTATAAAAGGGTTTGTGTAATTTGACTTCTGCCACGTCTCTATAACACCTGCTTTCATAGCCTTTAGAATGAGGACAAGGAAAGCCTTCCTATTTAAATCAAAAGAAGTTTGAATTATGCTTTTATAATGTGGAACATTACAGATCATCTGGTCCCTAACTCCAATCTTTAGATAAAGAACATGAAATAGAAAATAGAAAATTTGTCCTAGCCAAAGTTAAAATTCATAATAGATTGAAAAATAGTCACAGTTTTATTTTTAAAGTTCATACAATACAGAAAACTATAGGGAAGAAATTTAAAAAGAAATTATTCCAAATTCCATCCCTAAGAAGTCATTTGCATTTGGTATATTGCATTTCAGATGCCTCTTATTGTGAATGCATGACAATATAGACAAAGGATAATTTTATTTACAAATATACTAGTTTTAATAAGAGTTATAAAAAATCTTATATAAAAAATAATCTTATATGAGCAAAATATTACTAATGTATCTAACCATAAATGAGTTATTAAATTTCAATTAAATATTTCTTCAACACAATACCTATTAGTGCCCAAAATATGTCTACAGATTATGATGAAAAATTTTGAAGAACAGTAATAGGATGGAATCTTTCTTTTGTTTAGACTTTCAAATAAATTTAAAAATTTTAATTATGGCAAAATACACATAACAGAAAATAGACCGTCTCTAACATTTTGTAGTGCACAATTCTGTAGTGTTAAGTACATTCAGTTCGTTGTGCAAAACTGAGACTCTATACCCATTAAGCAACAACTCCCCATTCCCCCTCTGCCACGCTTGGGCATTCTACCCTCCGTCTCTACGAACAGTCTCAGGACTTCATGTAAGTGCAATCCGACAGTATTCGCCTTTTGGTTGCTCTTTTCATTTAGCATAATGTCCTTGAGGACCATCCCTGCTGAAACATTTGACAGGATTTCCTTTCTTTTTAAGGCTGAATGATATTCCATTGTAGGTATATACCCATTCTGGTTATTTATTCATCTGTTGATGGACGCTTGGGTTGCTTCCATCTCTTGGCTATTGTGAGTAATGCTGCTGTGAACATGCGTGTACAAATCTCTCTTCCAGACCTTGCTGTCAATTCTTTGGGGCATATACCCAGGGGTGGAATTGCTGGACTATAAGGTAATTCCATTTTTCATTATTTGAGGAGCCACCATACTGTTGACCTAGCAGTACGCACCTTTTCACACACCCACCAAGAGTGCGCGAGGGTGCCAATTTCTCCACACCCTGCTAACACTTGTCTCATTTTCTGTTTTGTGTTTGATGGTGGTCATCCTAAAAGGCATGAAATAGTATCTCCTTGTGGTTTTGATTTACATTTCCCGAATGACTGGTGACGTTTAGCATCTTTTTAATATGCTTTTGACTCTCCATATATCTTCCTTGAAGAAATGTCTATTCAAGTTCTTTGTCCATTTCTTTAACATTTGTTGTGGTTGTTACTGTTAAACAATTGTTTATATAATCCGGATATGATCTCTCATGTGATTTGCAAATGTTTTCTCCCACACAATAGGTTGCATTTTCACTCTGTGGATTGTGTCCTTTGATGCACAGAAGTTTTGCATTTTAATGTACTCCAATGTGTTATTTTTTCCCCTTTGTTGCCTGTTGTTTTGGTGTAGAATTCGGTCTCATTTAAAGTACACATTATGATTTTAGGCTGTATTTATTGACTTCTTAATATGACAAATGGGCTTTTAGCACACTTGGACTCTTCCCCCACGCCAGTATTTGCTTGTTGTGGATGATGGCACTTACTCTCTCCTCTGGCCCACTTCCCACAGCTTCTCCGATGGTGCTCGACTATCTATTTGAGTGGACACAATGCTCAGTACCCATCCCCTTTATTCTTCACTTTCCCATGAGTCCTTCATCTTGATTTATCTCATATATCCTTGGAGTTGGTGTCCCAAATGATTTCCAGAAGAGTCCCAGGTGTCAAATTCCCCTCTCCCCCAGTGCATAGGCAGCACTGGCTCAGGCCACCTTGGTGCCTGGGGGACCCTTCCTTTCCTCCTTCCCACCTTTCTGAGCCTGGTTTTTATTTGTGTCTTCTGGAGGACGAGCTACAAAATACAAATTATACAATTCAGGTGAGTCTGCAGATGAGTTATTTTTTGTATTGAAAACTGCCATGGCATGATATAAAAATAAATGGTAAAATTCATGCTAATGTTTTCAATTTAATTTTTTTTTACTCTAAACAATATATAGTAAGTAAAAAATACCACGAGCATCTAGAGAGGGAAGATTCAGAAGAAAGAAGAAAGTTTTGTAGTTATTAACATTAACAGAATTTTTTCCTTGATTCTTTGAAAAGGTCCTGCATTTTCATTTTGCACTGGGTCCAGCAAATCAGGGAGTTGACTGTGTACATACGTCTTTGCATGTATGTGTGTGTACGTGTTCATTTTATGTGTGTTTTAGTAAAGACAAAATACTACTCGACTTTATTTTTACATGTGTTAGCTAATTTTGGCAGTTTTAAATTGTCAATCCTAATACTTTCATGTTTTATGCATTGTATTTCCAAGTTTCATGTGTATTTATTTTCACAATATACATTTTACCTCCAAAGATTCACACGTAATTTGATTTTTTTTTTCAGGAGATGTAGGTGTGTTGGTCTTAGTAAAAAACAAAAACCACAACAACAAAAAACAAACCTTAAAAATATGTTCATTCTTCTCCGTTGATTTGATTTTTTTCCCTCAAAATGTCAAAATCCTCTACACAACAGAGATACATGGTTGGAGTCAGATTCTAGCCAATTCCACGGTCTCGATTCATGCTTATCTGCTCTACAGGAAAGCCATGTGAAAGAATTTGTTTTTTACTATATAAAGCAGAGTGGAGGACCCTTGTTAAACCCGACTTTGGCCGGGCAAGGGTGTGTTTCTCCTGAAGCTTCTCCTGTGTGTGTGTGTGTGTGTGTGTGTGTGTGTGTGTAGTGCATGGGCAAATCCTAAACACAATTTAAAGACAGGTATAAATAAATAAAAAGAGGTACGAAGAGTATAAACTCATGAAATAGGAAAAAGTAAATGACAAATGGCAATCAAAGAGTGGGAAGCCGCAAAATAAAGGCACACGTGAAACCACATGGGCTGAGGGCTCCTGGAGACTCACGCAATAAAGAGTATTTGGAGAAAAAAAATCACTCACTGTCCTCAGGAGTGCTCTGTAGCCATGGGGACAACTCACCACGAAAGCCAGCTTTACACGCATGTAATCTCTACAAAGACACATCCCAGTCACACCTGCAGCCCGCGGATCCCGCTCGCACACCTGAGCCGCCACCAGGCCTGGCGCCCCCTCTGAGAATCCACCAATCCGTGCGCTGCGCACCTGCCACGGCGCCGACGTCACAGCAGCATCTTCTCCAGGGGGCGGACCCTGCGGAGCGAGCAGGTGCACCAGGGCTAACTTCTTTCTCCGGGTTCAGAGGCCGAGCGGTGGTCGCCTCTGCATTAGGTGAAAGCACGGTCTCCCCTTTGAAGAGGACGTGCCATTTACCGAAGCGTCAGCATTGTTCCTGAATACCTTGAGTTGTCTTTGAATTCGTCGCCTCGGTACTTAACCAGTTTCCTTCATTAAGAGCTAGCGTGAAGAAATTCAGCTACTGTGATTAATTTGAAACTAGCCTTTTAGAAAACACAAAACAAAACACCCAGGCGAATCATGCTGCAATTAATACTGTCTCCTCAAGTAAACAAGTTAATTAATGTTTATGAAGCCAAGCACATTCAAACTTAAATAGTTACTAAACCTGGGCAACCTTGCGATCCCCGTGTTCATCTCCACCCCAGATCACAGCTCGGTCAGTTTTTTGCGTTTTCTGTGTGGGCGGAAGCCAGCTTGTCCATGTGGCTCTGACCACACAGCGATTTACAAGCAATCTTTTCGGTCATGTGTTTGTGATAGGACCAGACCGACCTACATATATTCAGTCAGATGAAAAACAGACATAAAATGCATTCATAAACCTGGAACATCTTAGTTAACTATTGCTAGAGTTTATCTTACAAACATTTCAGAAATAAGGTCTTTCTTTTTCTTTTGTGGATCTGGAACGAGGCCAGTCTTGCAGGTGATTTCATCGCATACACTCCCACAGGCACACGAACGCGGAGCTACCCACCAGGCCCGCCTCCTCTTCCAGTAAGCACCAGCCGCTCCCAGCTCAGGATGAGGATCGACCCCCCATCACCACCAGCTTGGTTTTTCACAGCCAGGCCCCTCCTGGGGATAGACACAGCCCTTTTGGCTTGAGTTTCATATTCACAAATGTCCACATTTATATGCTGGACTTCATCCCCAATTGACGTTACCCAGCCAACCACAGAAATATCTGTTAGAGACTGAACGGGGACCTCATTATCACCAACTGGACATTCGTGTCCCGGGCCTGGCCTGGAATGCTTGCTTCCACTAGGGAGCCACATGTTTTATTCATTCCCTAATTACCTTGTGAACATCACAATTATATACCGATTCATGTCTAATTGTTCATTTTTAAATGTCAACATTTAAGTATATCCCAGTTTTTGTACTCTTGTTTTGGCATTAAAAAAATTTTTTAAAAACATGTTATAGCTATAAAAAACCGGATGCGATCTGGTTTACATGAGCTTCAAGAACACGTTCATCCCCTCTATTCATCTCCTGCCCTGCCTCCCCATCCTGTGCTCCAAGTCAGCTTGTCCCCTGGGTGCGAGCTGCGCTCTGGGGGTTCCCAGAAGGGGACCAGAAGCAGCCATTGGAAGGACCCTTCGAAGGAGCCCCCATCTGGAGGAGGAACCGGTGCTGATACTGGCTCACCGTGCTGCTGAATGAACCATGCTGTGATCGCTTAGGCAAGAGCGGGGTCTTAGTGGGTGGGGGACAGGGGCTTCATGGGGACGACAGCATCTGAGGTGGCTCCTGAGGAACCGGAGGATTGCTAGGCAGAGAAGAGCATTCTGGAAATCAAGCGTATGAGAAAGCGTTCTGTCACCTGCACCACGCTGCTGACCGGGAAACCCTGGACATCGGTAGACCAGAAGCATCCTTGTGTTTCAGCTGACTGTAACTGAAAGCCCATGCCTCTGAAATACGCCGAGGGCTTTTCCTGGTCTGGCTTAGGCCAAGCTCTGACCAAGTATAGGGCAGCCTTCCTTTTAGTTCCATTAGCTGCTCTGCAGGGGGACCAGAGTCCTCATGCTCTCCACAGAGAAGGGGTCCAACAGTGTGTGCCCTTGACAGGGGACTCCCCCGCCTGAGGTCCTGTGAGGTGTGGAGAACACCCCTGGCCCTCAGTCAGGCTGCAAGGATCAGCACCGTCACCTCGGAAACTAGAGGCTCTGTCCTGTGGGGCTCACAGCCTCCGTCTCTCCCTGCACTGGAAGAGCCCACTGGGAAATCATTAATTTGTAAGGACGCTGTGTGAGCCAGTGGCCAGGGGTGACTACATGCCTATGTGGTGGCCACACTGTGGTCTGAGTAGAGTTGCCAGGGCCAGTCCGGGTAGAGGGGACGCCCGGGACAGATTTGCAGCAGGGGCAAGCTTTTTATGATGCAAGCAGGGGCAGAGGAGGGGTGGGGCTCTAGGTTCTTCTCAAGAAGACTGTGAATTCTGTACCCTTCTGGGCCATGGTGCAAATAGCAAAGTTCCTGTGGCACACGTGCTCTTGCACGGGCAGCCGTGTTGCGAGCAGTTACCTCAGGAGGACCTGCCATCCCCACCCGGGTGTGTCCAGGCAGGAACATGATCTCGAGGGGGAGCAGTCATGGAGATTTCCAGCACTCCAGACCACTCCTCTCTCTTTCCAAACTTATCACACTTAATTCTCACACTGACCTGGAGAGGTCATGACGATTAGCTTAAACTTTATATGAGAAAATCCAGCTAGAAGTTATGAGACTTGCCTGAAGTTCTGCAAACAGTGAGTGGCAAAGCCAGGGTTCATGTGTTTATCTGTTCATTGATTTGTTGGCTCAGTTATTCATTTTGCAAACCTCAAATGCCTGTTATGTTCTCGGCATTGTTCCAGGCCCTAAAAGTACAGCAAGTCTGATGGGCTGTCATATGTGCAAGCCTGGAGCTTAGGCTAGCCATCCATGCTGCATATGTGAATTTGGAATTTATCAGTATTTAGAGTATCTTCGGGGCCACGAAACTGGATGAGATTACCGAGAGAATGAATGTCAATAAAATAGAAAGAAGAAGCAATCACAAGCCTGAGCCCTCGGCCCTCCAAGTCTTAGAGGTCAGGGACACAGGGAGAAAACATCACAGAGAATAAGAAGAGGGGCCTGGATGGGAGCTAAGAGAAGTGTCCTGGATCTAACTCAAGAAAGAGTCCCCGAGAAGAGACCGTGCTCATGAGCCCAAATGCTGCTGGTAATTCTAGGAAGGCTTGGGGAGCCATCTTTGGACTCAGTAATGCAGAGGTCGGTGTGACCTTCACTAGACCAGCTTCAGGGGAAGTGAATGGATGGAGTTCAAGAATGTTCACATGCATTCCTCTGTGACTTTTGCTGTCAAAGAAGAGAGAAATAGGGAAATGGGACAGAAGCTGTAGGGGGGAGGGACAAGACAAGATTAGAAAGGGACACATGTTTGATTTCTTGTCTGTGTCCTCCCCAAAACCATAGAGGAAAAAGAGATTCAGAGAGAGGGGGAGACTTCCAGATGGGTGAGAGAGGAAGGCATCTTGCCCAGATGGAGGGGCCATCCTGACAGGGTCACGGATATTTCATCCACTATACTGGGAGGGAAGACAGGCGGGGGCACAAGCCATTGGGTGGGGCTTTGGCAATGTTTAATCTGATTAATTTCTATTTTCTTGGAACTCAAGCAGTTTGATTCTGAAGGAATTCGTCTTTCAAGACCAGCTGATGGATTATCCTAATTTGGTTTTCCTTTAGAAAAGCTTATTGCAAGGTTCTCTGTGATTTGGCCATAATTTAAAACTTCCTAGAGCATCAAGGCCGTCAGTGATTCCAGTGAGACAATGGGATTATGTCGTGACACATGGAAGTTTATGACATACAACTATATAACACTTTGTTATTTTAATAAGGGAAAAGGAGGTTGGCATGTCATATGATTAAATCAGCAAGGAAATGGGATTTCTAGCTATCTGATATTTACTTTCTTCATACTCAGATGTGACAGCCCCATTTTTCACTCAAATAATGAATGATTGTATACTAGTGTGGGTTCTCCAGAGAAACAGAACCAATCCAATACATATAAAGAGATTTATTATAAGAAATTGGCTCATGTTGTTATGGAGTCTAAGTCCTAAGATCTGCAGTCAGCAAGCTGTGGACCCAGGAGAGCTGATGGTGTGGCTCGTGTCGCAGTCTGAAGGCCTGAGAAGCAGGGACAGCTGACCATCCAGTTCCGGTCCAAGTCCAAATTCAAAGCAGGAGAAGGGCGACATTCCAGCTTGAAGGCAGTCAGGCAGAGGAAGCAAATTCTCTCTTCCTCCACCTTTTCATTGTTCTGTGCAGGTTTTGGATGGGACAGTGCCCACCCATATTGGAGAGGCCAATTGGCTTTAGTGGTCACATGTTAATCTTATCCAGAAACACCATCACGACACACCCAGAATGGTAGTCACCCCCAAATCTGGGCATCCTGTGGCCCAGTCAAGTTGATGCATGAACATCACAGATTGGTATTTATGAAAATAAATAGGAAGTGCTCATTTTAGAGATAGTGGTGTCATTTATTAGGCAACAAAACCACTCAAGGTATGGAAAATAGTCAGGAAATGGTGAGTAGAAAATCATAACGGAACAATTGTGGCTCTTTTTGGGTGTGTGCTGATATATTCTCCAACAGCATACAACGGAAGGAAAACCTTTGGAAATGAAGACAAAAAGAGCTTATGTTAGGAAATATATTAGTTTGCTAGGGCTGCCATAACCAATTACTACAGATTGGGCGATTTAAACAACAGAAGTATTTGTCTCACACTATTGACCCTCTGAGGTTACTGTTTTTTTGACAGGAAATTTTTTTTTTTAATTTCAGTGGGGGTTTTTTTTTGTGTTTTTTTTTTTTAGAAAGAGAGGGAGATAGAGAGTGGACACGGGAGTGGTGAGGAGGAAGGAGCAGAGGAGAGAGAGAGAAAGAATCTTAAGCAGACTCTCTGCCCAGCGCAGAGCCCGATGTGGGGCTTGATCTGATGACCCTGAGATCACCAGCTGAGCTGAAATCAAGAGTCGGACACTCAACTGACTGAGCCACCCAGGCGCCCCATGGTAGGAAATTCTTTTGAGGACATACCCTAATGACCTGTGCTTCACGGTTAGGAAACGTCTGGTTTATGACATCACGCTGCTCCTCCTGTATTTCTTTCCCCCTTCGTTCTAGAGTCACCATGGGAATGAGGGAAATGGCTATTTGAGTCCAGATTACTGACTCTAGTTTGGCTGAGCTCATCACAGCTTGTCACTACATGTGGCAATTTTTAAATATGTCCACACAATGGTGACACTCTAAAAGGTGGAGACACATTCCCCCTCATTCCCCTGATACCTCGAGCGTGGGCTGGACCTAGCGACTCACTTCAAATCCACAGCATGGAGCAGAGAAGACAATGCCGCACTAAGTCACAAAGGCATGGCTGCCGCTGCTGTTCTCCCTTCCATTATCCAGTCCATCGTTGTGAGGGCGCTCCAGCAGCCCGGTGGATGCTGTTTTGGAAGAAGAGTGAAGGATGTGCATCAAGGTGGAGGCGCGATGCGCTGTCACAAATGTGACAGGAAAACCAAGAGCTGACTTCTGGCTTCGGGCACGTGCGCTGACCACTGATTTGACAAGAGCCGTTCTCGTGGGGCGTCAGAAGACCGACTGGAGTGGGTTTAAGAGAATATGGAGAGAGCAGATTTGGGGACAGTTGGTACAGACAACTCTTTTGAGAAATTCTGGTGCAGTGGGGAGCAAAGTGGGCCAGTAGTTAACTGAGGAAGGGGGTCCCAAGTAGGGCTTCATTCATATCCTGGAAACCAGGAGATATAATCCTGCACTTGGATGCGACTGGAAATAATTCAAAGAAATGTGAAAAAATTGCAAGAGGAGAGAAAGGTAATTGTTAACGGGCCTTTGTCCTTAAATACTGTAAGAACAGACACTTCATCTCATTCTAAGGTGGGGACCCCAACGTACAGGGGCAGATGCTGGGAGGCAGGTAATGCAGGGCGGGGAGCCTGTGGAAATTCTCCTCTGATTTTGCACGTTTCTAGTGAAGTCAGAGGCGCAGGAGATAAGAAGCGGAGAGCGAGGTTTGCAAGGAGATGCTGGAAGTTAGATGAATAAAGGGATGTTTGAAAAGTGGCCAAGGAGAAGAGAGAAGTGAATAGACACAGAAGTACAGTGTGGGGTCCAGCAGCGTCGGGCGCACACCTCCATCCCCACATCCTCGTGGATTTGTCTCTGTGTGATCTGGCTGCCCAGGCGCACAGGAAGGGTAGAAGGTTCAGGATAGCCAGGGTTGTGGCCGAGCGCTAGGAAGCGAGAGAGGAACTAGAGTGTGTGTCGGATCCAGTCGCAAACTGTGGCATTTAGGGTGTGTGATGAGAGGGAGGTGGGAGGGAGGGAAGGTAGAAAGTGTTAAGAAATAGGTCACTGTTGGGGCCCCTGGGTGGCTCAGATGGTTAAGCATCTGCCTTCAGCTCAGGGCATGATCCCAGGGTCCTGGGATCGAGAGCTCCCCATCGGGCTCCCTCCTCGGCGGGAAGTCAGCTCCTCCCTTTCCCTCTGCCTGCTGCTTCCCCTGCTTGTGCTTTGTCTGTGTCAAATAAATAAATAAAATCTTAAAAAAAAAAAAGAAATAGGTCACTGTGAAAATGCCCAGTTATTCCGTTTAAAGATGCTTAATTCTATTATTAGAATATTTGGAGTCAATACATTTTATTTCTCCTTCTAAACGTTGACCAAAATGATAAAGAACACAGGTCTGACTTTCCAAACTTCTGAATCCAAGACTTAGTTAAGAGAAGCAAACTGTCCCGGGTCTTGAATACTCAAGAAATGGCCGTTCTTACCCTGAGTATTCAGGGAGGCAGGGTCAATCTTTAAGGTCAGTGACTTAATCAGGGAGAACCCTTGGGGCTCAGAGACAGGAGCTGCTGTTAACCGTGGAGGATCTCCTTCTGGCTGTCTGTAGAGGTTCTCAAATGCTTCACCTTGATGGGGAGGAGCTGAGCGCCCCCCCATGCCCCCCCTCCACCCACCATCAACGCAAGGCGACTCAGCTCATCTGAGCCAAGCCCAACCCTAACTCACATCTGCATTGGCCCCGGTTTCTGCTCCCTGCCTACTTCCTAGGTCCCCAGATATTTTTGTTCATAACAGATAAACCAGACTTCTTGCAATCTGCGCCAAACGTGGCTATGACCTTACAGACCGCAGAGGCCAGGAGCTCTCCGGGAGATGCGCCAACGCCCCCTTCCCGCCCACAACAGGTGTCTTTCCCCTGAAGAAAAACAGCCTCTAAAGAGCTTTAGTGCAGGTCCTCGAAGGGGAAACCTATTTAACTTTCCGAGAGAGTCGGGCAAAAGCAGCCTTAAAGAAGAAAGAACTTCCTTAAAGAAGCCAAAGGACTATTAGGCGAGGAGCCGGTGGCTGGGAATTGGAGCAGCGGGAGAGGGAGGCATAAACCCGCAGGAACCTGTGACCACCGGCATTGCACGCCTGCTGAATGGCCACAGGGGGCGCACCTGGGCTGGTGCTTCTCTAGCCGGCAGCCCTGGCAATCCTTGCTCTGTGTTGGCCTAGGAGTTCCTCAACAAATGTGAGCTCTCCCTAGAGGATGCAACATACTGTTTTGTAACCCTCTATCGAAGCTTCAGAGTGTGCTCAAAAGACATTTCTTTTGTCTACCATAAATGTCCAGGATTCTTTGATAAAAATCTGGCTAGAGCTATATTAGGCGTCAGTGTCAATTATGATGCTTTTTATCATACCCAAGGTACTCAGTTAAAGAGCCAACCAAACGGAAAAAAAAAATACAATTTGCCAGTTGTAGAGTTAATAAGAAGATAAAGATGAAAAAATGAGGTTTCTCCTCCCAGGGGCCAACAGCACACATATTTCTTTTACTGGATTTGTCTTGTTTTGCCTGGATCTCATGATTTCCTTACCTTGGCTTTCCAAAATTTGATCGGACTCACATTCACAGGTCCCTTGTTTCTTTTAAAGTATAGGTGATGTCAGTGACAGTAGTTCCAATGCTATATGATTCGGGAGCTCGTTGAGTCCTCTGTTCATACAATGTTGGCCTCTTTTTGGGAAACAGCTAGGGAAACTTACAAAAAGTAAACACAGAGGGATACCATATGACCCAGCCATTCTCTTCCTAAAGTATTTGTCCATGAGAACTGAAAACACAAGTCCGTAGGAAAACTTGTACACACATGATCATAGCAGCATTATTCACAACAGCCAAAATGTGGGAACAACTCAAAGGTGCATAAACTCAGAAATGCACAAATTGTGGTATATCCATGTACTGGAATAAAATCAGCAGTGAGAAGGGATGAATCCTGATCCATGCCACTATGTGGATCAATCTGGAAAACCTTACATTAAGTGAAGAGGCCAGTCATAAAAGACTACGTATTTCCTGATTCCAATTATCTGAACTATCTAAGACAGGCAAACACAGAGACAGAAAGTCGAGTAGTGTTTATAAAGGCCCAGAGGGAAGGAAGAATCGGGAGTGACCACCAATGGGTAGAGGGTTTGTTCTTGAGGCAAGAAAAATATTCCAAACTTAGACCATAATGGTAGTTGCCCAACCCCGTAACTATACTACAGAACAGTGAACTGTACAGTTCAGTGAGCACATTGCATGGTAGGTGAATTGCATCTTTTTTTTTAAAAAAAAGATTTTATTTCTGTATTTGAGAGAGAGAGAGAGTGAGCATGAGCGGAGGAAGGGGCAGAGGGACAAGCAGACTCCCCGCTGAGCAGGGAGCCCAATGCAGGACTCGATCCCAGGACCCTGGGATCATGACCTGAGCTGAAGTCAGATCCCACCCACTGAGCCACCCAGGCGCCCCGTGAATTGTGTCTTAAAAAGTACGTAGTGAGAACTTTAATAAGCAACGTAGTGTTCAAAGATCCAGGAAGGTTAGAGCTAGAAGATTGGTCCATGATGAACTGAAAATAGTGGTTTGTAACATTGTATTTCCCCCCATATCTATAATCTATATAAGGATACTGTTTTCTGTCCATCTTGTCTATAGATAGTGATGCTCTGGGCTGGGAATGCCCTGGGTGCTCTCCCAGAACCCATATCACTGGTAGGGAGCCCCACAAACATTTCCCCGAGCAGAGCCAATGTTGTGGCTGGCCCAGGCCCGGTGGTTCTTATTATGATTGCATCGGGGAACTTTGAAAAAACAGGGTCACTCAAGCGGTCAGTTATTCAGGTCAGATCCCTGGGTGGCTCTTTATCTAGTGTATACCAGGCAATGTGTTTATTCCAGATGGCTGTCTTTGCAACGGATCCTCTACAACCAAAAGCTCAGTGTCAGGTCCTCACATTACAATTACACTTATAGAAAGCTAATTGGCAAGCGCTCATGCCAAGGGTATCAAAGTCTTGCAAGGGTTGCTGCATCCATCTGACTAACGTGGGGTGAAGAGGTGATTGCTTTTCCTTCCCAGGTCTCGTGGTTGTGCCGTGTTTCCTATCCCTGCAACCATTGGTGAGCATAGCAGAGCGCCGAGGTGCCTGGTCCCTTCACACTCAGCTTCTGGATTCCGGGCCGCGTGCTGGGTGCGCATGAGTGCAGAATCCACCGGGAAACGCCGTTCCCAACCTTACCTTGCTAATGACGCCATGCATTTTGGTCCCCATCCCTACAAATGCAAAGCAGCTTGTTCCTTAATTTTTCTTTTCTTTCTTTAATCTCTATATGCCCCCTCCCGACCCCGACTTCTTCCTTTGGTGCCTCGCACATACCTTGAGCATTATTGATCCCACTGATGACATCTTGGGGTTAAGAATGATGACACACTTGATTTTTCACTTTTCCTGATGAGTGGGGTGGCTAATATTGACACACTCTAAGGCCAGAGATAAAATCATGCACAAGGTGCTAGGACAACATTACAGACCAGGCAAACGTTCTGAATTTGAAAATCTTGGAAGTTTGGGTGAACAGAGCAAGTAGGTGTCCATTTACTGTAAAAGAATTTTTAGTTGATGCTTCTTCCCAGCGAAGATCCTTCAATGACTTTCATTTTCTTATCTTTGCTTTCAAAGCCATCATAAATTTGGCTTCAGTGCCTTCAGGCTTAATTTATTTTAGTCTTCTGCAGGCCCCCAGCCAAACAGACCTATTCATCATTCCTTTTACAGACATCCCGCGCCACATCTCTGCCCCTTGGGTCAGGCGGACAGGAGCTGGCTCACATCTGTGTGTGCAGGACGGTGCTGAGCCCTCCAGAAACCCTTTCCCCAACCCAGAAAGAACTAATGTTCGAACCCCCCCATCACGGAGTCCCCCACTTCCCTGGCACCCTCTCAAGGTGCTTTTCGCTTTCCAGCTGGCTTCTTAAACCCCCTGTGCCGATCGCAGGACTCCTGCCAGTCTACCGCCCCCCTTGAGGACAGGCATTGTATCTTGTTCGATTTTACCTTAAGGATAGTAAGAATTTCCTAAAGGTTGATTGAAAATGAGATGGGTAACAGTACTGTTAAAAGTTGTTTCTCACAGCCAAGGAAACAGTCAAAAAAACTAAGAGGCAGCCCACGGACTGGGAGAATATATTTGCAAATGATACTACAGATGAAAGACTGGTATCCAAGATCTACAAAGAACTTCTCAAACTCAATACTCGAGAAACAAATAAACAAATCATAAAATGGGCAGAAGATATGAACAGGGGCGCCTGGGTGGCTCAGTTGNAGTTGTTAAGCGTCTGCCTTCAGCTCAGGGCGTGATCCCGGCGTTATGGGATCGAGCCCCACGTCAGGCTCCTCCGCTAGGAGCCTGCTTCTTCCTGTCTCACTCCCCCTGCTTGTGTTCCCTCTCTCTCGCTGGCTGTCTCTCTCTCTCTCAAATAAACAAATAAAATCTT
>NC_048234.1:18458300-18468631 GCF_002007445.2 Ailuropoda melanoleuca | reverse complement strand
AAAAAAAAAAGTTGTTTCTCAGGTTAAGTTCTCTTGCTCATGAATAAGTTGAGGTATGCAAGTTGGAGGCCTCTTTTGTGAGCTAATTGGTTTTGACGGAGAAACAATTTCTTCTGGTTCACCTACTTAGTGAAAAATTCCCTGAGCTCTAGCTCCACAGGGCTTAGCTCCAAAGAGGTTAAATTCGCTGCTCCGTGAGGTATGGCCTAAGTTATTTACCACTCTTAGCCTGAGATTCTGCATTTCTGAAATGAGGGAAATAATATTTCTTAGGCTCAGTTTCCCGGTCTGAGAAATGGGATGGAGCAGTAGCTCGTTGGTAGGCTGGGAGAAGTCTATGCATAATGATTTACGCAAAGTACTTAGCAACGATGCGGGACACATGTCACTAATTACACCATGACTACTCTGCCAGTGAACGTGAGTTTTATTAATTAACTAAATGCTATGTCCTATCTTAGATTAGTAGTGGTAGGATTCACAAATCACTGACTCAAACTAGATACAATCTAGCCCTTCCCATTCCTGCTCAAATCAGGATTCCTCAACTCTAAGCTTATGAGAAATTCGAAACCTGCCCATTTTACATCTATCCCCAAATATCTCATCATGGAACTGTTTCTATTTTACCATATTTTTTAGAAAACAAATACTCTGGGGACCCGACCAGCAGAGATTTAAAGTTTCAAGTGTCTTAATTATTTATCGGAGGGTGTTTTTATGCACACAGCAGAAAAGTAAGGTCCATTTCTCAAAGTCTTCCTGAATTTACTAAATACAGTTAATCATCATTAAGCCTTAAATGATATGTGAGATCAATGTGATTGTTGAGAAAATGTGATAAATTACTGCTTGCTACCACTTAGGTTTTTAAATATTGGAATCCTGGAAGTTTACTTAGGACTTTTGTATATTGAATATTCTATTTCTGAAACAAATATAAGCATCTATACAGAAAATGGAAGAAAGTGATTTTGCATTAAATTTAAAGCACATCAATTAATATGGAGTGTGAAGGCCCCGTTAGAATTTGAAGGTAAGCTGGCAGTGAAAATGAAGCAAGGCTATACTTTGTGATCCTTGTGATTTTTAAGCCCACACAAGTGAAGCACATTGACTCTCTCATCTAGAATTTTTTATTTTTTAATTTTTAAAAAATTTTTAAAGATTTTATTTATTGGACAGAGAGAGACACAGCAAGAGGGGGAACACAAGCAGGGGGAGTGGGAGAGGGAGAAGCAGTCTTCCCACCGAGCAGGGAGCCCGATGCGGGGCTCGATCCCAGGACCCTGGGATCATGACCTGAGCTTAATGACTGAGCCACCCAGGCACCCCTCTGATCTAGAATTTTTATAGAAAATGTTCAGGACAGCACTCAAATACTGGTTCTCTACTCACCTAAAATGTATGTAATACGCTGGGACATTTCAGGCAGAATCACTTAAGAAAGGCAGTGATTCTTTGGTCTATATTCTTGCCTGAATCATGATCTAAGCACTACTGTGGGTCTGGTTTTCCTGCCAGCCCTGCAGGCCATCTTCCCACTCACAATATGGAAGACATAGAAGTTTCTTTGGTGTCTGGGAGATGGCGTGTACCTGCCATCAGGTCCACCCTCCATCCAGGAGGCCTTCTGGTTTCTAGACCTTTGTTTCCTTTGCCCCTAAACCAGTTTGTTTATTTTTACCACAGAGACCTTCTTGTCCTGAGGGTTTGGTGTTCCTTATGACCACGGATTTCGATGACTTCCATAACTATTCGCTGGGGTGCCTACTTTGTGAGTCCCTGCTGGGAGTCCAAAGATGAGGAAGAATAACCCTCATCTCCAGACCAAAGAATCCACTAAGGGCCGTAGAAAAAGGGAAGAGAGAACATACCAGAAACCATACAGCCAGCCCAGAGCAGCGTGGACCTCAGAAACGTTCACCGAGTCCCTCAGTGTATTTTCAAATCAACTGCAAGGCATCATAAATGTGGTTGCATATCATTATGTGAAGACTTTGTTTTGATGACAGTTCCTCTAAAACCGTAGGCGGGTGTGTTCTGGTTGCCAAGGGCCCACAAACCTTTCCTTTGGGAACAGCGCTTCCAATTTCCCACTTCATTAGTGAGTTGTCTCTTGACCCACTCATGGCTCCCCACGTGCCTCTAGACAAGCAGAGGAAATAAGATCTTCCTGGAACCTTGTATCTTGAATAAAGTGAGACAAAAATAAAAATGGCAGATTTTCAGTCATTTTGTAAGTTGTGTGAAGTAAAGCAATCTTCGATACATTTTTTTTTTTTTTTTAGTGATCAAATAAGTGAGAGTTTCTGTTGCTTACAGACATGTTAGCTACAGCTTGCACCACCAACCCTGGATGGTCTTCTTGTGAAAAAAATGGCATATGTCTTGGTGGATGCTGCCATTTGTTTCCAAGGACAGTGGAGCAGCGTGTATGAAACCAACCCTCCTCAAGAAAAATATGAAAACTGAATAAAATTTAAAAGGTATTTGTTTGAAAGTATCAGAGAATAACGAAGGCATGCAGATATTGAGGGCCTAATGCTCTGAGCGAAGAGAAGTGCACTGCGGTGAGGCCAGCATTCTTCACTCCTTTTCACCCAAGATAACTGCCAGTTGAAAGCAGTGAGATGCCAAGAAGTTAAGCAGAATTCGAGGTTGAGAGATTGGCAGTCTCATAGGGCCAGGGAGATGAAAAGTGGAATTCAGGGCTTCCAATCCAGCAAGGACTAGGATTCTGGGGCAGTGGGAATGATGCATCCTTCAGCTTCATTCCCAAAATGGGCACCGATCGGTCAGTCCAAGGGGCAGAGGTCCGGGCAAGAGTGGTGTGGGGAGGAGGAGTGTGGCTGGGCAGAGCACTGAGTAGAGCATTCAGTTCAGCCTGATGAAATTGACCAAGATCCTAGAGAAATGGACACCTGCAGAGAAGAGGGCAGGGGAGGGGTGGGGAGAGCTGAGTGAAGCCAGCATGAGATGTTCCCCAATATATGACCTTGGCATCTGGCCCATCTTCCTTGTCCCTTCCATGTGTCTGTTGCTTTTCCAAATTGGCTCTCTAGCTGGATCACGAAAAACAAAGTCTAGTGAGAAAGTAAAGCATCTAACTGCATGAGAAGGTCCCGAGTAGGATGGCGCTGAGATCCTAGTCACAGTGGGTGTGAAGAAGCCCCTCTCACAAACTGCCAAGGCCAGGGCTCGAGTGGGGCACCTATCAAATAACTGGAAGCAGTGCTAAGGACCGAGGAAAGTAGCTGAACGTGTTCTGATCAAACTCATACAAAATCTCTGTGCTTCATGAGAAAGGAAAGTAGGGTGAGGGGGAGGGGAGTCACACTTACCGTTGTGCTAAAGCCAGCAGAGTATTCTTTGGTTGTTCGGACACGAAACCTGCCAGTGCTTCAAAGTGCATCGCTGTCTGTTGGAAAACTGCACTGTCTCCTGTCTCCCTCCACCTCCCCACGGCCCCTTGGGAATCCTTGCGGGGATCTAACACTCCTGCTCACTGGCCGGTCCCTTCATACTTCCCTGGGGGCCCTGCCACCTCTGTAGGACTCCAGGCCTTCAATGCCTCCGGGGCCCTGCTAGCAGACACCTGTCCCAGACAATGACGGAGACCCCAGCCTGGGGAGGAGCCCTGCTGGCCGAGGCTGTGGGAAGAAAGCCAGGGAAAGAACTGTAGATGGGAATGAAAATAAAGACCAGGGAAAGAAGAGGAAGACTTCCAGAAGCCAAGTGGCCCAGAATAGAGAAAGGCTAGGAACTTTTTTTGCCCCATTCTCCTAGTTGCAAACAAATGAAAAGTCCTTAATGTCCACCAGCCTTCCATGTCCTAGATTTTACGTTAAAATGTTGGTTTTTTTCTTTAGTTTTGGTTTCTAGAGGTTTTTTTTTTTTTAAGTTTAGCTTTTCAATAATTATCTATTTACAAATGAAGTATTATAAGAGAGCCCTTAGGAACTGGGGACAATGGCAAAGCAAAATTTGATCTCTGAACCATGCAGCAAAAGTCAGTCTGTGCCCTTTTTGGGATGAAGTGTTGAGGTCATCTTGACTCCCCCGTTCCCCCCAAAGCAGGTAACACTGTGACGGCGAAGAGCCTCGCAACATCAAGGGAGATGGGGGCTGATGAGTGAGTGATTGCTTAAAAATAAGCATCCATGTTCTTCAGCCAAGACCATCGTGAACACCTTGAGTTGAATCAGTTGGGTTTATTACCTGTTGCAATGAGTGACACCACACACCATGGAGTAGTATGGGGTGTCTCAGTAAGAGGGTGTTAGAAAGAACCTAACACGTGATTGGGTTTTTGTTGGGTCATTCGGGGGAGGGTCTAAAGAAACGGGCCTATTCCAGACTGGATGTTCTCATGCATCAGAGGACAAGTCCATGACTGAGTATCTCAATGAACCTTTCATAAAGGGAGGATAGATGACAGTGAAGGTAAAGCTATAATTGAGAAAGAGTGGCAGCCACTTTATTTAGCAAAAGAAGGGGTGTTTGATATTTTGGGGGATGCATGTAACCTTGTTTCAAGTGGATGTTTTGTGAGATTGCGTGTGTGTGTGCATGTGTGCACAACAACAAAAATAACATGGCTCAGTCACAAGCATTAGATCAGTTTGTAGCAACCTTGAGGTCTAGCCATGAGGTTAGAACAGTTTCTGGAGATCAGAGGCTACTTTTTCTCTTTCTCAGAAGAGAGCTATAAAATTACAGGCGGTTCAAAGCAAGCTCTGCATATCACGGAGGAGGTGACTCAGGCCCGCAGAGGTAATGCAGCTGCTGAAGGTTAGAGCTGGATCTGTGTGCTAGTAACACACGGAATAATTATAGTATCTGGTAACGTGGCCGTGCTCTATAGCACATTGTGTATAATTATGTCATTTAGTCCTCATGGCCACCCTGAAAGTCGGGCATTGGGAAGAAATTAAGGATGGAGGGGGCTTACTACTTTCCCAAGCTCCACAGCTAATACTTAGCGGAGCTGGGATTTTGCATCTGACTGTGGGCATTGAACTCTAAACCCCAGTGCGCAGCTCTCCTGTGGGTGTTGAAGAACCGCCATTCCAGAGGTGTCTTGTGTGGCCAGACAGCGGGCAGGCCTCCGACTTCTCATCCATAGCATGAATTACTTTCAGACGCTCATACTTAAGGCAATCGTTGGTGAACTCTATTAAAACTAAATCAAAGAACATAATCAAGAGATCAACTGTCTAGAAAAATGGCCACTTTTCACCTGGCGCACACCACCAAAATATTGAAACCTACACAGCAGAAGAATCAATTATTAGTAAAATAACTGTACTACAGAGAATGCAGTAATAATAACTTGGTAAACTTAGTTTTTATATGATTGGTCTACGAATGCTTACTCTTCATCAAGAGGAAAAGAATCTTCTTTAATTTTCTTATGCATACAGCCACCTTCTTCCGTGGTACTGGTCTTGGGATCATTGGCTTTGCTGTTTTCATGATGGTAGGGAAGCAAACAGTGAAATTCAATGCTGCCATTAATGAGTAGACCATTAATTTAACTTTGATCAATGTGACTACTAAGAGTTCATTGAAAATCCATACTCTTGCTTCTATAATACTGAAGCATAATTAATTATAAAAATATGTAATAAATATGTTTCCTAAGTAGATACAAAATTAGATTTTAATAAAGTAGCTTCTTACGTATTATGTACATTAGGTGATTAACATTTTCTGAGTAAGCTTTGGCATATACACTTAGTAGTGGTATTTTTTTGAAAAATAAAACTGCAGTGAGGTTAGAGAGTGATCTAGATTAAAATCTGTCCTTTCCGTTCCCTCTGTTGGCTGTGTATGAGCCATTGTCTGGTCCATAACAGTGTAAACTAGAGGAGAAAGATGTATGTGCTTTGTTGCTTTAATGCCAATGAGCCCCCATGGATCTGGGCAGAGCCTGTTTCATTAGGACAGATATAAAATCGCCACATTAGAGCACGGTCTGAGCACAGTAAAAAGTAATTGAACAATCCATTCAAAATCTAGATGTGAATCATAATAAATGCAGGATTTGTACTACCACCAAATCGTATTATTCTTGGAAGGGTTTTATTTGTTCCAAGGTCATGCCTGTCAAATCTTGCTGAGGTTTTAGAGTTACAACGCAGGTTCTAAACAGAGCAGATAATTGTCTGAGTGACTCATTATACTGGTAAGAACTGGGTGTGCTTTCATATTAGACTAGTGTATGCAGCCATAAATACATCTGGAAATGGGAAGGATAGCTTCATTGGGGTACCCATGCCTTTTCTTTGTAGAAATTACTGTATTTTTCATTGGTTCGTACATAAATCCTACAAATGAGATAGTTATTATAAAGTAGGATCTGGAAGGTAAAAAAAATGGAGGTTCCAGTCTCTGAGGTATCCACACAGAAAGTCAGTGGTAAAGCTGGTGATAAGTCCTTATGCCCCAAGACTTGGGACAATTTCTGTGTTGGCAAAGAGATTTCCACAGCTCTCCTGGACACCCAACATTGAGGCAACCGGCAAATCTAACTGAAAATCAGAGCATGATTCTCAGATGCGTGTTAATAAGTCAACTTATACCTTTTGTAATCTCCAAAGCAACCATTAAGAAAATAACTTAAAAATTTGGTAAAAAACTTAAGAATAAAATTCAAGCGGTAGACTAAAAATATGTGTTTACAACAAAAGAAAATAGTCAAAGAGGACAAAGGAACAACAACAAGAAGAGAGGAGAATGAAGAAAACATCGCAAAGCATAGCAGCTGTAAACAGCCATGCCAATAATGACATTAAATGTGGATGGTCTAACCACTGCAGTAAAAAGACAAAGATTATCAGACTAGCTAGAAGAGTAATATTAAGTATATGCTATCTATAAGACACACGCATAGACTCAAAGATAGAAATAGTTTGAAAGTAAATGATGGAAGTAGGTGAACCCTACGAGTAGGAATCATAAGAGAGCTAGCAATATTAATATCAGAGAAAGTGAACTTCAAGATGAGAAATATCGTTAGATAAAAAGAGAGTGAAAAATGAGGAAGGCTTACCAATGATAAATTTATATGTACCTACCAACAGAGCCTGCAAATATATAGAAAGGAAAAAAGAGTTCATTACCTACTCTCAATAATTCAAAGAACAGAAAATTAGGAAGAATGAAGAGTTAAACAACATTATTGACCAACTCACTCTAATGAATGAAAACATGATAGTGTTTTCACTGTATAGATAACGAGTGAAAACAGCACAGAACATGCTACACAAAGACTGCTGAATATATACATTTTTTTTCAAGACCACCTGCACATCATCCAAGAAATCTCTTACGCTAGATAAATTTAAAAGCCTGTTATTTAAAAGCATTGGCATCATAGAAAGAATGATCTTTGAGCACAATGAGACTAAATTAGAAATCAACCATTGGGGATTTATAAATCCTAATACATTTGGAAATTTAAAAACACACTTCTAAATAACCTGTGGGTCAAAGGAGACATAAAGAAGAAAATTAGAAAGTATTTGAAACTGAAGGAAAACAAAAATACAATGTATCAGAATGAATGGGATGCACCTTGAATACCTACGTGAGAAAAGAAACGTCTCAAATGCGTAAGTTAAGCTTCCATTTTACAGAAGTAGAAGAAAAAACTGATGCAAAATAAAGTCGAAGAAAAGAAATAATTACGAAAAAGCAGAAATCCAAGAAAGAAGTAATAGAAAAAAACCAATAAAACTAAAGGGTGGCTCCTTGCAAATATTAACAATATTGACAAATCTTTATATAAGCTATAAATACATAAAATAGAAAGGACAAAAAAATACAAGAATCAGGAATGCAATAGGGTCATCACTACCTACGCTACAGAAAATTTAAAGATTATAGAAATATTTTGGTCACTATTTTGCCAATAAATTTGACAACTTAGATTAAATGGTCAAATTGTTTTGAAAAACAAGATTACTGAAACATACTCAAGACAAAGTAGGAAATAGTTCACAGTTAAAGAAAATGAGTTGATAACTAAAAATCTTCCCACAGGGACACCTGGGTGGCTCAGTGGGATAGGCGTCTGCCTTTGGCTCAGGTCATGATCCCAGGGTCCTGGAATTGAGTCCTGCATCAGGATCCCTGCTTCTCCCACTTTCTCTGTGCTCTCTCTCTCTCTCAAAGAAATAAGTAAAATCTTAAAAAAAAAAAATCTTCCTACAAAGATAAGTCTAAATCCTTGAGATTTTACCAGGAAATTCTACAAATATTTAGAGAAAAGATAATTTAAATCTTTACAAACTCTCCGAAAGTTGGAGAAAAAGGGAATACTTCCTAACTCATCCTATGAAGCCAGCACTAGCCTGCTATCAGAGACACAAAGATATTGAAAGAAAGTAACAACAAAACCAATCTACAGGCCAATATTCCTCACAAATGCAAAAATCCTTTTGTTCATTTAAAAACTGATTACACATCATAATCAAATGGGACTTGCCATCTTGATGTTAAGGTTACATCTGAAAACCCACTAATGTAATATCCCATAATAGTAGAAAAAAGAGGGGAAAAAAATCACGTCATTTTAATAAAAATAGAAAAAAACACTTGACAATATTCCAGATCCAATTATTAAAAAAAAAAAAAGAAAGAAAGAAAGAAAAGTTTACAACACACTAGAGGTAAAGGGAACTATCTCAACTTGATTTAAGGAATATACAAAACCTATACTAAAATCTTACTTAGTTGTGAGATAGTGAATTCTTTTTCCTTAAGACTGAGCACAAGGCAAGAATGACTGGTTTTTTTTTGCCACTTCTGTTAACCATGCATTGGAGATTCTAACTAATACACTAAAGGGGAAGAAGAAATAAATTAAAGGCACATAAAGTGGAAAGAAAAAAGAAGTGTCTTTATTTTTGGTTTACATGGCTCTATAAATAGAAAATACCAAGGAGTTTACAAAACACTTCTAAAACTAATAAAATTAGCATGGTCACAGGATATAAAATCAATATACAAAAATCAATTGTATTCCTATATACTAGCAACAAACAATTGAAGTGTAAAATTAAGATAATACTTTAATTCATAATAGCTTCAGATAGAATAATTAGGAATAAATATAATAAAAGAAATGAAAGATGTATACATTTAAAACTAAAAACATTGCTATATATATTAAAGATAGAAATAATAGACATTCTTCTTCCTCTCCCATTCCCCCTGCTGTGTTCCCTCTCTCGCTGGCTGTCTCTATCTCTGTCAAATAAATAAATAAAATCTTAAAAAAAAAAAAAAAGTGGGGCGCCTCGGTGGCACAGCGGTTAAGCGTCTGCCTTCGGCTCAGGGCATGATCCTGGCGTTATGGGATCGAGCCCCACATCAGGCTCCTCTGCTGTGAGCCTGCTTCTTCCTCCCCACTCCCCCTGCTTGTGTTCCCTCTCTCACTGGCTGTCTCTATCTCTGTCAAATAAATAAATAATCTTAAAAAAAAAAAAGAAATAATAGACATTCTGAGGCTTCAGAGGGGAGGGGAGTGGGGGAATGGGATAGGCTGGTGATGGGTATTAAGGAAGGCACATATTGCATGGTGCACAGGGTGTTATATGCAAGTAATGAATCATGGAACTTTACATCAAAAACTAGGGGTGTACTCTATGGTGACTAACATAAAATAATAAAAAATATTATTAAAATAAATAATAGACATTTCATGTTCATAAATTGGAAGATTCAATATTGTCCATGTGGCAGCACCCTCTAAATTAATCTGTAAAGTCAATGCAATCTCCATCTAAATCCCGTCAAGTCTACTGTAAGAATTTATAGGGTAGTCCTAAAATTTATCTACAGATGCAAAGAACCTAAAATAGCCAAGACAATTTGAAAAAGAATAAAATTGAGGGACTTACATTATTTAATTTCAAAACTTACTCTAAAGCTTCAGCAATCAAGAGATATTTTAACAGATCAGAATCAAAGGCCAAGAAATAAAACCTTGCATTTATGGGGCTTGGTATTTGACAAAGTTGCAAAGATGATTTAATGAGGAAAGGATAATTTTCAACAGATGGTGCTGGAACAATGGAATATTCACATGTGAAAAGTCTAAACTTAGACTCTTACCTCAGATTGTCTACAAACACTAAGTCAACACGCATTATAGGCCTACATGTAAGAACTCAAACTGTAATACTTCTAGAAAAATAAATAGGAGAAAATCTCTGTGACTTGAATTAGGAAAAGATTTCTGATATAAAACATCAAATCGGGGCCGTATGTAAGATAATCTTGATGAACTGGACTTCATCAAAGTTAAAAACTTTTGTACC
>NC_048234.1:18422707-18458200 GCF_002007445.2 Ailuropoda melanoleuca | reverse complement strand
ATAGATAGCTGACATTGCAATTCACAGAAGCAACTTCGTAACTTCAAGGTAGGTTGACATGAAAGTAGATCAAACCAAGAGTCCGAGCTCCGTATTCATGTAAGATCTCAATGATTCGGGAATTCTTTGAGCTCACATGCCGTTCTTCAGAGCACTATGAAGAGGAAGGGGATGACGAGGGATTTGACATCCCTTGCATCTTCATTACACCTAGAAAATCATCTGACACTTCTCTTACCAGTTCTGTAATGTATATAGTGAAATTTGTCCTGTCTCAATCTGCAATGCGAATTTCAATTTTTTTTCTGATTTTTTGATGGGGAGAAAAAGAGACCAGCTCAGAAACCTCAAATGCTGCGAATTATAATTGCCCATGGAGATACCCCTAGGCAGTCCCATCAGAGTTTCTGGAGGCAATCAAAATGTTAGCACTCCATAAAAGCTTCCCCGGTTATTGTTACAAGTACTCCAGTTTAAGGGTGAATGCTTAGAAATACAACTTTTGTCGCTATTCTTCATTGGCTTTAATTATCTGGGTTAAAACAGTGATGTTGTAAAAACATTAACATATTTTGCTACTTGGTGAAATGTTGAGAGTGTAGATGATTTAGGCAGTACTGCTAAAAGACAGGGCTATTCTGAGTTTTAAAGCAAAATGTTACCCTGTATGGCTTTTAGGAGTCCTATTTAAAAGAAAATGATGTAAAAAGTCTAAAATAAAAAAAAGATAAAAGAACTCAGGAATGTCAACCTTAACGACACCAACCTGAAATAGAAGCTATCACCAACTGATGAACCACACATGTCATTTCCTATTGAGGAAAGAGACAATGGAAGTTTTAGAGCATGCAATGTATTCACAGATTAATATATTACCAAAATAAATGAATTTAGAAGGTACTAAAATATAGCGAGATACTGACAGAAGGATCACTGTTGAGGAAATGTTTAACCTGTTTTGCTCAGTCTTTTACACATTTTATCCCAATATCTTGTGTATTTGCATATGAACAGTGTGTGAGCTGAAGGCATCTCTTATCTTTTGCTAACTCTGATAATCTCAGNAGAAGGATCACTGTTGAGGAAATGTTTAACCTGTTTTGCTCAGTCTTTTACACATTTTATCCCAATATCTTGTGTATTTGCATATGAACAGTGTGTGAGCTGAAGGCATCTCTTATCTTTTGCTAACTCTGATAATCTCAGAAGTTGAATATAGCATATTTGTGAATCAGTACAAGAAATATAAAAAGAAAAATACACTTAAATTATAGCAACCTTTTGATTTTGTTTCTCCTATGTTAGAGCAGGAAATTTTCAACAAGCTGTGGAGGGTATATTGTTTAAGAGGTTATTTTATTTCCTGAGAAGTCCGGGACATGAAGATCTCACTGTTTAAAATGACCTTTAGTGTTGACAAGCCTGCATTGGCTCTTCATTCTTCTTAAGTCTTTACTAATTACGACATAGACTAGAGAATTATTTATATTTTTAAAAAACTGATTTTTTTTCATGCAAGGAACTTGGAAATCATCACTCATCCTAACATCCTAAAAATCTGATCAGACTGGAAAAATCAACAACTCTTCTGGGATCTGTAGGAAAAGAGAGGACACAGGGCAGACCGTTGCCCCCAAGGTAGAGACAGACAGGTGAATACAAGTCTTCGAGGGCTGACAGGAGCAGAAATACGCAAGGTGAAACGACTGTGGAAAACAATAGCCAGGTAGGAAAGTGTGAGCTGTAACTGAGAAGTCGCTGGAGAGTCAATGCAGACAACTCAGAGTTAAAAACTCCTGGGGGACCTACTCCCTGGGAAGCCTCCATCACGCTGTGAAATTTACCTCCGGAAGTGCTACCAGGTTCCCATGTAAATTTCAGACAAAAGTCCCCTTCTGGCAAGGATGGAGGTAAAAGGCCCATTTTGAAATACAGCGAAAAGAGGGGGATCCTGAGAATAAAAAAACAAAAAGAAACGCTAGAGGTAAGTAGACAACAAACAAAACGAACATTGTAACAGAAATGAAGAATACTTTTGATAGTGATGAGGAGCAGAAATCTACCACCACTTCCATGTACGGATTATTTTGAGTTAAAGGCACTTGAACAATATAGCAAATGCAAGAAAAACACTGTGATTTTTTTTTCTTAAAAGCAGGAGGGGAAATTCCCATGTGATAGATGAACTCCCTGAACTGTAAGGAAAGTAACCTTGTTATCACCAGAGACAAGAAGCTGAACCTGAGAGAATTCCACACAAACAACCTTGTTCCAATAACTTCTCTCCCTTCAGCCTCCCCACAGAGTTAAGTGGCTTTCCCACAATTGCCTCCTTTTGTTCAGCCTGCTACCAAAGCACATTGAATCCACCATTTCTTTGGGTCTTCCCTCCTTACGAGGGCTCTGTGTCCTGTGAAACTTAAATAAATTTGTGTGCTTTTCTCCTGTTCATCTTTCTTATGTCAGCTGAATTTTCAGGCACAGCTGGAAAACTCAAAATTAAAATTTCGAGGTAAGAATTTGCCTCCTCTACAATGGGCTCACGAGCAGGCTGGACATGGCTAGGAAAAGAATTGCTGAATCCTGAGGATAACTCAACAGAATTCACAAAACCCGAAAAGCAGGGAGAACAACAACTGGGGAAAAAAACCCAGAAAACAAAACAAAACAAAAAAACCCCATAACAGAATATCCAAGGACTTTGGGACAACTCCAAAAGGTACACTTAATGAGAATACCAACAAAAGAAAGAGAGAAAGGAGCAGAAGCATCTGAATCAATAATGACGGAAAATTTCCTGCAAATTAATGTCAAGACACCAACCGCAGATCGAGGACACTCTGAAAACAGCAAGCACGATAAATGACAAAACAAACAAACAAACAAACCCGACAGCGTATCATTTTCAGTTACAGAAAATCAAAGATAAGGAAAAACTCCAGAACAAAGCCAGAGGAAGACAGCACCTTACCTAGAGAGCAACAAAGGGAAGAATTACATCCCACGTCGTCTCCTCAGAAAGCACGCAAACAAAAAGAGAGTGGAGTGAGATATTTAAAGTCTTGAGAGGAGAGGAAAAAACAAAACAAAACAAAACCAACCCTTGAATTCTGTACCCTGTGAAATGATCCTTCAGAAGTGAGGGAGAAATGCTTTGTCAGACAAACAAAAATTGAAGGAATTGGCTGCCAAAAAATGTTACCCCAAAAAAAGTCCTTTAGAGAGGAGGAAAATAATATAGGTCAGAAATGTGGGTCTAAATGAAGAAAGGGAAGAGCTTTGAAGAAGGAATAAGTGAAGGTAAAACGGAAAAAAAAATTGCCAGCCATCCTGTAACAATCCTGTAATAATTGATCCTTAGTTCATCAATCTCACTCAAGAAAGCTCCAGACGCCAGACAAGGGGTTGTGGAAGCTGTAATATCCTCGCATAATGTTGTACTTGGTATGGTCATCGTGATAAAGCCATTTACATAGTTGAAAGAAAAAGAGTAAATCATTATGGAAATTCTGTCCTGTTATTAGAAAACAATTGGAAAGAAGCCCCCCTCCCCAATTCACTCTAAGACAAAAACAAATGCTGTTCCACTTACTCAAATAGCAAAGCACGATGATGATCGTTTTCTCCTCAAGTGTGATAGGCTCTACTTTCTCTGGTGTATTTTTTATTATTGTTTCCTGAAGACAAATATGACTGGAATAATCAGCAAAAATTAAGCCAAAGGACTTGCTCAGGAGCCCATAGGCTCTCAAGAAAGCTACAGGGCAACAGAGCCCATGAGTGCAGAGACAGGGCAAGGAGCGAGGGGGTTAGGCTGTTGGTAATAGAGAAAGATGTCGTCCTCATGTTCAATAAAGAGCTGCTATCGCAGAAGAGTGATACCTGGGGCTCCAGTCTGTAAGAAATTTAGACAGAGTTTTGGACTAAAGAGTTTAGATGAAAGTTCTGTAGGAAAGGGGGAAGAGGTGTGCAGGGGGAGAGAGGCTCCAGTTTCCATCCAGGAGCTCCTATGTTGGAATGGCTGCCATGGAACCCTGTCAGTGTTGGTCCAGCCACTCGACCCCTGGTGCCCCGCTGGGAAGGCGGGTCCAGAGGTGTTCTGGGGAACATCTGCCTTAGTTCATTCACTTAGATCCTGAGGGCCTTAACATGCAGAACCCAGCTCTGCCGAATGTCCTTCGTACAACGTAACTGGTCCAGCTCCTGTGGGACCAATGGTTTTTCCTTTCAGGAAACTAGGGTATTTTATAATAGAGGATAAATTGTGGCTGGAAGAAAGAAAAGGGCATCATAAAACTCTCACTTCCTTATGCCTAAGAAAGCCAGGAACTTGGAGCGTGACATATGGAAAAGGGCCTGGCTAGTTCTTCCCACACCCCAGAGGGCCGTGCGGGCTACTGCGGTATCGTATCTTGAGTCCAGGCTGGGCAAACAGGATCCCAAGTTCGAAAATGGGACAGCTCAGGATCAAGGGGAGAATGTTTCTTAATTATTTCTGTATCACTGAAAAGCCAGAATTTCAAACAGAGAATTAAAAAAAAAAACCCGACATTAATTAGATATAAAAATAAAATCAAGAACTACATCCCACACACCATTGAGTTGGTTTTTTTGGTCATTTTTAGGCATCTTTTCCTACATTATCTAGGGCCATTTGGCATATGCTCGAGTGATTGCTTCCTTAATAGGGGCCTGGTCAGTCTCTGGCCAGGACCTCCTGTGGACAAGCTGCATTTCCGCTCACCCCTGAGCTGTAAAGATAAAGCAACATGGGTTCAGCCTGACTTTTTTGTTTAATTAATTGGAAAGAAAAAATAAAAAAGATGAAAAGGCAGAACAGAAAAGTCTCCTCAGAACATATATATTTTAAGAAATTCCCATCCTATGCTGTCTGATTTTCCTACTTTCTCTTCAAGTCCATTAACATTAAGTTGGTGCTGAGTGCTGCTGCTTATTCCGCAGTGGGGACCAGGGGGCCCATCTGTGCCGAGGTGGGACTCTCTCGAAGGCGGGCGTGTCTGCAACGAGAGCAGAGGCCAGGCACAGCGTCAGGCAGCGAGGACAGGTGGCGTCATGCCCAGGACCAGCACGAAGCTCAGGCAGATGCCGCAAACACAGCCTGATGGGTTTTATTCTCGACAATCACTAACCCGATTCTACCTTAAAATGTGTCCCTCCTCACCCTGGCCTGCACCGCCACACCTCTCAGTGGGAAGGCCTGGTTCTCTTGTCATCTAGATTTGACTTCTCCTTTATGTTCTACTCAACTCCTGCCTTTCACCAGGCGAGCTCCGCGCAGCAAACCAACAGCCACGGCTCGTCCGCTTCTGGACGTCTAGACAGGCCCGGAGTGGCCAGAGGGACAGGGCACTCTACTCCTGCAAGGGTTGGCCATCTTTTCACCCGTAGGGATTCGACTTAGGCCTCTTTCTGGAACCAAACCGCTGCAGGGTCCAAGGCAAGGGAGGATTTGCTCACCACTGACTGATGACTCCACTTTCTCTTCCACATAACGAATCCAGTCCTTCCTTGATCTTTCCCAAAGAAGTAACGCCTGCATTGTACTCTTTTCATACTATTTCCGTGTGACTTGTCTCACCAATATGCCTGACCCTCATGACCACTCGGGATTTGTTCTTGGATCTTTGAGAATTGCTGGCTATGCATTGGCCAGGACGAGGCACCCAATGAGTCTTCTAGAAATAGCTGCACCCTGTTGTTGATTTTAAGTTTCCCCAAAATCTCCTTTCGTTCTTTTGACCCCACAACATGAGCCAAAATGTATACCATCCTCTTGTGGACCGCACGTAATTAGCTAGAACGCTTGCTACGAAGACTCTGGCACAGCCCAACCTCTGGGTACGATGGACTTTATGACGTGTGTTCACGTGAGGCCTGCGGTGCTGGTCCTACCTGGTCTGAAGGCGAATGATTGCAGGAGTGACCCACAGTTGATGGCCTTTTCTCTGCCTGATCAGAGCAACTGAAACTCTCCCATCAGCTTGGAAACTCATAAAAAAAAAAAATCAAACAAAAGGAAAGGAGAGGCCCAGAACACACACACACACCCACACACACACACATACCCTTTGTTGGCACCACACACTGAACTACTGAACAGGTGTGCTCTCACAGGATCCCAACCCCCGGAAAGGTAGCCCCCCTCTCTGGACTCAATCTCCTGCCCTACAACTTTGTGCAGGTAATTTTATCTTCCTGAACTTTCTTCCATTTACTTAGGACAACAAACTGCATCTCCGTTAGGAAAAATGACCCAATTCTTAAAATTCATGCAAATACATTTGTCTGGAGATATGAGGTCTCACGTGTAGCTTGCAAGTCAGTTTAACTCCTTAAATAAAACAACAGCCCGCAGAAGGCTTTCATGTGTGTGAATAACCAAAACCCTGACTCATGAATATCCCAGAACACGCTTTGACCTTCCTGCACGAAGAGGTAAAGCTGAAGAAAGACTTCCTACTCCTCTATGCCCCCCAAAATCAAGAAAACATTCAGCTTTGGAATATGATACTTTCATTAAATTTAGGGAAACTTTGGATGCTCTATTTGGGGTTTTATGATTTTCAAAAAGTGTAAATATTTTAATAAGATAAAATCCCCAGATCAACTTAGATCATATCAATTCAGCACCTGCCCAGCTCTCTCCTGGGCATAGAATGTAGCCCCGAGAAGACATGGTTCCTGCCAGGGAGAGAGAATTGAATTACTGAAATCAGTAGTTAGTAATTTGCCAGTTTGGGATATCAGTGTGTATTTTGACTATTTTAAACTTAGGAGACATAACTTCTTTTTTTGTTTGGTTTTGTTTTTAGAACTGCAGAGACATTCATTGCACATGCTTGCTACTTTCCCTTGTTTTGAGCTGAGTCTTAGAACATCAAAAATGTTTCAAAACTGTCACAACTGACTGTGGGACTAAGAGGTGTGCCTGGAGGCCGCCCTGGTCATGGGGCAGGTTTGTTTCAGTAACTACTGGCAGTAGAGGGAAGAGCTGAGCTCTGCACCCATTTGCCCAGAGTGCCTGGGTATTTTCTGGAGTGGGGGGTGAGGGAGTAAGGAGATGGAGTGAGCGTGGAGTCCGGGGAGTGAAAATCATTAAAAGCAGGAAAGAGGGCTGGGTCCGTCAGTGTAAAAGCAGCTGGGGCCAGTTGAGTCTGCTAGCTGGTAGCTACCAAAGTTAGGATTCTACCCTCCCAGAGACTGGGAGATGGGGGCCCCCTCCTTCCTGAATATTGTACTTCGAAGGAATGGTTTTCAAGCCCTTGAGGAAGATACTTCTGGATTGTGGGAAATACACGCATTTCTACCTCAAAGAAACACAGAAAGATTTACTCTTGTAATTTTTTTTTCTTTATTTATTTGTCAGAGAGAGAAAGCACAAGCAGGGGGACTGGCAAGCAGAGGGAGAAGCAGGCTCCCTACTGAGCAAGGAACCCGATTCAGGGCTCGATCCCGGGACCCCAGGATTATGACCTGAGCTGAAGGTAGATGCTTAGCCGGCTGAGCCACCCAGTCATCCCTACTCTTGAAGTGTTTAGCAAAGATTCTAAGTGAAGGGGGTCTCGGAGTCTATCGTCAGGTGCTGACTAGAACAAACAGTATAATCCTTTCAGGTCTCGAGTTTCTTCGAACAGGAAACCAAGGGGAGCTGGGTCATCCCCGGGGGCGTGGCCTTGGAAGCAGGTGCCGTGCGTGCCCGGTGTTGGTCCAGTCTCCTGGTGCATGGCTTGGATGCTCGGTTGGGGTTCTTAGTGTTCCTTTGCAGTCCTCTGGCATCATGCCTGAGGCTCTCAGCTGCTCTTAGGATTGACCTCATCCCGGAGAAGGAGACGGAGGAGACTTCGTGAGCTGGGGGCCCCTCCTTCCCTCCTGCAGTACTTGCCCTGGGAGAAGCAGTCAGCACCCCACGGCGGAGTTTGAGGGCTGTTGTCCTGCAGCAACGCTGGCCCAGCCCCTCCAGGGAAGACAGGGCCTGGTGTCCTTTTGGAGGCTCCTGTGCCCCCAGGACCCGATCAGGAAAATGCTAGTTGGCACTAGACCCAGTGCCACTCTTGCGTCACATCTGTGTGTTTCCTGGGTTCTGCTTTTCCAATCAAGCGGCCTTTGCAGAGAGCATTTTCTACTTGACTTTTCCCATAGGAACGACACATTCAAAGGAAATGCAATACATTACCAACAGCAAATGGAGCCAGCCTCAGAGGGAAGTCCCCAGTGAGGTCACCCCAGCCTACTGGGAAAATGCCATCGCAAGACCCTTATGGTTCTGGGAAAGTGGCGTTAACTCAGAGTGTGGGCTGGCTTCTAGTATCATCCTTTATCCCTTACTTGTCTGATGGCTGCTACATAGGCTGAGCAATCTGTCCCCAGCATGTGGCGGATTTTCTGGAGGGCGTGTTGTGGCACATTACCAAATGCGTTTACTTTGCCGATGTTCTTTAAGATTCTGTCAGATACCTGTGAGTATGACATGGCTCTTAACATGTGAAGGTGTGCTGTTGTTTTTTCCCAGGGAGCTTCTAATCAACACTAGGAAAGCTGCTAAGACTATAGCAGGTTTGATGTGCGCTCAGTACAGCGCTCATGGGTAAACCTGAATCACCCAATTTGCCATAGCTTCCCTCACCCTTTTACTCTCTGTGTGCGTCCCAGCCACTTAAAGCCGATTGCATCGCCTTCCCTCCCCATCTGCCCATTTAAGACCTTTTGAAGGGTGTGTTAAGCGATAATAAAACACGTCGGCACATGCACAATAAAAACTTTATCTATTTAAGCAGAAACTAAAGAATCAGGGAAGAAAAGAGAATTCACCCATTCATGCATTCTGTTGGAAGGATGGGAGGAAAGAAGGGAAAGGAGGAAGAATCAACCAGAAGAAAAGTCTGAAAGTCTCCTAAAAGGAGACTAAAAGGAAATCTAAAGAAATTCTACTTCTGAGCAACTCAAGAAGCAGACTGATTTATTGGATTTTCTCATTTATTCTCCTTATCCGGGTGACCACTTATGATGCAAAACAGCAAGGCATATTCCAAGCACCTGAACGAAACTGAAGCATATTTCTGCTTGTGTGGAATGGCTTGGCCTCAAGCCAGTAAAGAAGTGGGCTCTCTTTCCAGGCAGTTTCTGTGTTGGCAAATAGTTCACCAACCAGAAAAACCCAATCAGTATTGACAGGATCAAAATTCTCCATTGTTGATGCCTAAAGAATTGCATTGAAACCTGAGTTGTCTTCTGAGTTTTTCACGGAAAGGTATAAAGTCTCCTTTCTAGATCAATAAGCCATGCGTACTTTTCTATGTACATCATGCCAATAATTGCGTTTTGCCTTTATTTAAAGCATCATAGCTTTAAAGGATCAAGTGTAACTTCTTAGGTTAAAAATGCATTCTTAAGATGAAATCATACATGGAAACATTTTATAGAATGCGGTCCTGCTCTGCCCTGTACAACCTCGCTCTTCCCACAACTGACCCCCAGCTCCTGGCACATGGGCAGGAAAAGGACTTCACCAGGAAACTATGTTCTAGCTCCATGATCTGCGTCAGTCATGATCTCTGGTGTCTCAGCTGCTGAGAGAGTAGAGGAAGGTCACAAAGTTCCTTTGACCTCTAAATTTCTATTTTTCTATTTCAATTTTTTTGCTTAATTTCTTAAAGTAGGTAGATAGCTCCTTCACCCTCCTAAAAAGTGTGAGAAGCACTAAACATTGTGTGTATCTTTCTCAATCAAATGCTAATCTTTTTAAGTGACCATCATGTAGTATAGAAAAAAATGTAAAAAAAAAAGATATTTCCAATAAGATATTTTTTATTCAATTCATTAAATTTTTTTTAAGAGAGTATAGTTCAATTTTAAAATTCTGAGATAGTTTTAAAGCATTAAAGCAGAAGGTGTAATATTCACACTGTCCAGAATATTTCTCAAGGCATGAGCTCTACATAGTTGCTTGTGTGGTAAATACTAGTAGATTTTTTTTAAAAAATCACCTCATCAAAAAGGAAGGATGAATAACCACACCTGGTAGGTGTCCCTACCCCTTTGTTTCCATCCCTCCCTGTGACAACTCTAGAATTTTACGGTGCGGACCCGGGGCAGCCTGGGGTAGCATGTGCAGATTTGATTTATACTATGGCTCACGAGAAAGTGACAGGTACAGAGATAAGTGGAGCCAATCCTGAGAATTTGGGGTTTCACGTGTTTGTGTCAGATGTCACTCAGCCATCACCCATGCAAGAAACATGAAGTCATTGAGTTTCTTTTGTAGTCTAGGCGCAGTTCTAAGTGCAGAGAGAGATCCGTGTAGAATGTGGTCCATGCACGGGATGTATATTTAGTCCAGGGGTGGACATGGAGAATTAGTATGCGAATTCTGAATAATACAAACGGCAGTAGCCCCTGGATGAATGGGCTACTATGAAAGCAAAGCCATACTCCTGCAGGGTAAGGAAGAGGTGAGCCGGGGGTGGAAGGCTCTTCATTTAGAAGTGTAGATTACTCTTTTTAAGAGCTTAAAGATTGGGCCCCCTGGGTGGCTCAGTCAGTTGAGCGTCTGACTCTTGGCTTCAGCTCAGATCATGATCTCAGGGTCCTGAGACTGAGCCCCGAGTTAGGTTGAGTGGGGAGTCTGCTTGAGATTCTCTCTCTCTCCTCCCTCTGCCCCTCCCCGCTAGTGCTCATTCTCTTTCTCTCTCTCTAGGAAAAAAAAAAAAAAGCAAAAACTGTAAAGATTTACAGCTGAAAGCTCTGGTGATGACTGACTGACTTTAACTCTGAAGAATCAAGAAGAGTGATGCCACCATGACGCAGATCTCTCACGATGAAGGGGGAAGGAGACAGGATCGGGCAGGAAGAGCCCTGGGCCCAGCTGAAGGAAAGCTTCTTAGAGGTGATCCTGGAGCCAAAGCTGTTGAGAGTCCCGTGTCTCGTGGGAACGGGCTTGTATGGATAGCCTGCGGCGCCCAGCCATTGGCTTTTCCTTTCTAGGCTGAGGTTCTGGCAGTGGGTGTTTTTCTCCCCGTTTCCACACATGCAGTCAAGCAACCCCTTTCCCAAAGCTACAGGCTTTTCCAGGTTCCGGCAATGTTCTTCCTCCCACTTCACTCCTTACCTGCCTCATTAAGCTCCTTTATAACCTTGAGTGGGTGTGTTCTCTCTTTCAGCCCACGACACTGGCTGGCACATTTGGTTCTCGGGTATGATCCCATGACTTCAAGGACACAAAAGGATTGAAGTTAAAGAGCGTGTTTCCTCGGAGCCTCTCTCAGCTTCGGGTGAAGGGGAACACTCCTCTCCCCCTGGCGCACTGGGCTGCAGAAGGCGCCATATGCACGACAGTGCGCGTCTCACAGCGTTAAGATTCTCACCCAGAGACATCGTCCTTTCTGGCTTCTTCCATCTCAGTCCTGACCCAATATTGCCATGTTGAATGCGTGAATATACTGATGGGCATGAGAACCATCCTGTCCAGGGAAGGAGGTGTAGCCGGGGGAGACCGAGAAACAAGGAGTACAGGCAAATAAAAAGGAAATATAGTTTGTGATTATAGAGAAGGCGTGGTGGCAAAAAGTGAGAGATGTAATGATGAAGTATTATCAGAGCAAAGGTGACTCGACCTTCCCCGAAATGTCATAAAGCCCCCGAAGACTCAAAGAAAAAGCCATTACAACAGAGAATTTGATTTTATAATTATTTCACTTTAGCAAGAGCATCTTCCTTCTCCTTCCCTGCTCTTCTGGGTACGTCTATTTCAGCTCTCCGAGAGTTCATCTACACATGGGGGGTCCCTCTCTGCACACAACCGACAAACACATTTCATCTGCTTCAACTGTAGGGTCCTTTCCTCCCGTATGGTCGGGTCAGCACACTGTTGGTGGAACGGTAGACGAGGCCCTGTGGTTTCTGTTTCATCTACGTGCTCATAAATGTCTTTGTATCATTTTCAAGAAAGACCATCAGCAACTCCCGGGGTGATGCATTGCTCAGCAATGCAGAGAAGTTTCTACGGAGGCTTCCAGCTTAATTAGAGGGTCCTGCCACAGATACAACCTTCTGAATAAGCCCAGACACTTCGATGATAGAAAACCACAAACATAATTATGTTATCTTCAGGCAAGTATCTAAAATTTTACAGTGCAGCTGTTTAAAGATTTAAACACTTCTTTAACATCCAGAATTAGGAGGGTGGTAGCACTTTTAGCAATAAACATAGTGAATGACACATGTAATCTGGTGACACTATGCTAAACTGCAACAGTGAACAAAATTATCATCACAGGGTTTTTTCCCCAACATTAATTCCTCAGTTCCGATAAAAATGTCAACTCTAAAACATCCTTCTCTCTGAGCTTCCAAATTCTCTAATTCAATTTGTTGCATAGAGGCCCTTATAAAATAAAAAATGAAATACAGGTGAACACAATGTCCCCCAGCTGTGTTGAAAGCAGGGTGATCTTCCTGAAGCACGTGCGCTCCACGGACAGTGTGAGGAGTAACGTAGGGGCAGAGGTGGCTGAGAACGCAGTGGTCGAACACCGCGGCGGGGCTGGGGGCCCTCAAGGCTAGCAGCGCGCAGTAGAAAGGTGGGTAACATGCCGTGTCTGGATCTAAAGCAGGACCCCCTAACTGGGGCTCCCTGAGGAGCCTCCCACTGTGGTGTGGGAGGACAGGACAGCAATCTGGAGGTGATGGTGCTGAGTCCACCTCGGCCACCTGCCTGCTGTGTGACTTGGGAAGCCATTCGCCCTCTCTGGCCCTGACTGTCCTTCGAGTTCCAAGAAAAGGGAACACAGATTTACCAGCTGATTCCTGGCTCAGAGCTTCCTTTAATATTTCTGAGTTTTGTTTTTTTTTCCAGTCCGAGAGCAGAAGTTAAAGGCAGCTCTGGAACCAGACGGAGTGGGCTTGTACCCCAACTCTGCCACGGACTGTCTTGTGGAACTTGGGCGTTTCTAAGCGAAGGGAGCAGGACATCAGTTCTTACCTACGGGACTAGTGTGCGGATTGAAAGGGTAAGTATTTGGAAGGTGCCCAAAAACAGTTCTGGAAACACATAAATCAATAAGCAGGAGCCCCCAGCCATTCCTTCCCTGACCCAGATCCTGTTGCCCCCATGATGTCTGCAGGGAGAGGGGAAAGGCGGGGATGATTTGCTGGCCCAGGAGCACGGTGTGCCAGCCTGGGTGCTTGGTCTGGGCGGAGCCCGGGAGATGTGCAAGGGCCAACATGTCACATTCGGCCCTCCATTTCACACACGGGTGCAGGTGATACCAACAGGGGGTGGAGCCACACGGGGTGATGCCCCACAGTGTAGACTCGGGGTTGGCAATGAAATAATTGTGAGTTTTCTCGGGCTGCCGTGACAGATTGGCCCCTATTTAATACCGGCTGAAAACCACATCCCTGCGTTTTCTTGTTGTTTCTTCTGAGAAAGTGGGTTCAACGTCCAAGCGCAGGGGCTCCTCTGGGTCCTCCACTTAGGGTGTCATAAAGCCAAAGCCAAGTGTGTCTTCCTAGGGGACGGATCTGCCAGCAGGCTGATGGAGGTATTGCCAGTGTTCAGTCCTTCTTTTCCCACACGCGCTCCCCGTGCTTCCAGTGCCCTAACGCCCTCTTCTGCCTTTTCCCTCTGCCTTTAAGGGCTCATGAGGTTACCCTGGGATATCCCAAATGATCTGGGCCACCTACCCAGCAACTGATTGTAATGGTAATTGTATTTTTCTACGTGAGATGACATAACCAAAGATGTGACAGCAGAGCACCAAGGCAGTGGGGGCTCGACTCTGCCACCATCACTGTGCGGAGCTCACAACTGAAAATCAGAATTTCAGTAAAACACAGGTAATTTTAAAGAAAATATACTGGCCGAACTGTGGTAAAATCGATTTTCATCCAAGAGTAAGAGAAGAAAAGTTAAAAAGGGATTAATAAAAACATCCTTCTTGCTTCATATTTATTTTTTGCCTTCTTGTTGTGTTTTCTAAAGGAGAGAGTTAGCTACTTTCCCTTGTTTTGAGCTGAGTCTTAGAACATCAGAAATGGACCCAGAATCTAACATGGGAAGTGGTTAGTATGCATGAAGTATGGTCTCAGAAGGCTGATGCCTTGTCTGACATCCTACCCACCGTTGCTGAAGGATGGAGGTGCCATGGAAATGTGGCTCAGGGCTCCTGGGCGGCTCAGTCATTGAGCATCTGACTTTGGCTCAGGTCATGATTTCAGGATCCTGGGATCGACCCTGGCATCAGGCTCCGAGCTCATAGCAGGGAGTCCGGGTCTTCCCTGCCCCTGTCCTTCTCTCTGCTTGTGCTCTCCTCTCTCAAATAAATAAATAAAATCTTAAAAAGAAAAGGGGCTTATAAAGTGATAGAATATTGGTCATAGAAAATTATCCTTAGGTCCAAAAAAGTAACCGGAAGTTCAAACTTTTTAAATCAAGTGAAATAAATCTCTAAATGTGGCCCAGGAAGCCTGATTGCTTAATAAAGATGTGTAATATTCTTTCTTGAGTGCCTGGCTCACAATGGCATTGTCAAGGACGCAGATTCTGAAACCCGGCTGCACATCACAATCCCAATATCTGGGTTTGGATCTCAAACCAATTATGTCAGAGTTCTGGGGTCTGGAATGAGGCATCGGCATTTTTAAGGTTCACCAAGATGATTCAAAACTATAGCCGAAGTTGAGAGCTGCTGCTCCAGGAAGAGAACTACAGTGGAGGTCACGCGGAATTGCTTTCTTTGGTTTTAATGTAAAAATCATCTGGGATCATAAAAGCTCCTTGGAAATGGGACTTCTTGTCACCAATGGATTTTTGTTTTGTTTTGTTTTAACGTTACCGAAGTATATTTGATATACGAAATATAGCACACATTTAACTACACATCTTGATGAATTTGGACAAATGCATACATCATGATACCATCACCACGACCAAGATATTAAACTTATCTATCCCTTTCAAAGCTTGTGTTGTTTTGTGGGATTTTTAAAATAACATTTAATACGAGATCTCTTTCTGACGTGTTTTAAAGTTCATCAAACACATTGTTAATTATAGGCACTATGTTGTCCAACAGACCTCAGGAACTAAAGCATCTTGCATAACAGAAACTCCAGGCACATTTAAAAATAATTCTCCACCCCTTTTCCCCTGGACCCTGATGACCATCATTATTCTCTCTGCTTCTGCAAGTCTGACTATTTTAGATACCTCATGTAAGTGGAATCACATAGTCTCTGTCCTTTTGCAACTGGCTCATTTCACTTAGCAGAATGTCTTTGAGAGTCAACAATGTTGTCCCTATCTTCTTTTTAAGTCTGAGGATATTCCATTGTACGTATACCACGTACACACATTTGCTTTATCCATTCAGTGAACTTCTGGGTTGTTTCCATATCTTGGCTATTTTGAATAATGTTGCAATGAACATGGTGCGTGCACTCAGATATCTCTTCAAGATCCTGATTTCAATTCTTTTGAATATATTCCCAAAGAAGGATTCCCAGATCGTATGATAGTTCTAGTGTTAATTTTTTGGAGGAATTTCCATATTGTTTTCCACAGAGGCTGCATCATTCTACATACCCACACCAGTGCATAAGGCCTTTGGCTAAGATCAAGTGTGGTACCAATGGATTATTAATAGATAACCCAGCATGACCTAATTAATAATTGTTGAAATGTAAGGATAGTGAGTTAGATATATGTTTTAGCAAGTACAGAGGAAATAAAAAAATCTTCCACCTAAGTAATGTTCCAAAGAACCTAGAAACTAGCATAAAAAGTTTTGTTTTGTTATATTTTTAAATCAACGTACACTAAAAATGATTTTTATTTTTTGGTGTACATTTGACGACTTCGTTGACTCCAAAATATTCTCTCCTCCTTCCCCCTCCCTAATTCATATCTCTGGGGAGCCAGAGACAGCCGAGAATGAGTTTGTCGGAGCATGTCTCATAAATGGTTTCTAGTAATATGTAACCTTTCGAAATTTGCTTCTTTCATGCAGCCTATGACTTTGATATTCGTCCAAGTTCTTGTATGCATCAATAATTTGCTTTTTTATGGCAGGATATTATTCCGTTTTATAGATATACCACACTTTCGCTTCTTTATTCACCCAATGAAGGACATTTGGGCTCTTTCCAGTTTTGGGTGATTTTGAAGAGAGCTTCTCCCATATTCCTCTACAAGTTCTATTCGTAATTTGTTTCAACACAAATTTTCATTTTTCTATGATAAATGCCCGTGTGTAGGATGACAGGATTATATGGTAAGCGTACATTAAACTTTATAAGAAAAGACAACGTGTTTTTGGACCCACTTTCTGTTGCTACAGCAAGAGATCCAGTTGCTCTGCACCCTTGCCCACATTGGTACTGTCCTTATAATTATGCCTTTTTATAATTTTCACCATCCTAATAGGCGTGGCATGGTATCTCATAATGACTTTGATTTGCATTTTCTTAACAGCTCACACAATTGAACATCTTTTATGTGATTATCTGTCATCTGTATATGCTCTTCAGTGAAGTGTCTGTTAAAGTCTTTCACCCGTGTTTTTAAATTAAGTTGCTTTCTTACGGTTGAATTTAAGAGTTCTTTGTGTATATTCTAAATATAAGCCCGTTGTCAGATATGCAAATTGCAAATATTTTCTCCCAGCTTGTCTCTTCATTCTCTCTCACAGAGAAAAAGGTTTTAAGTTTGATGAAGTCCAATTTATTATTTTGTCATGTTATAGGTCATGTTTTTGTGGTCATGTCTAAGAACTCTTTGATGAACCCCAGATTTCAATGATTTTCTCCAATTTTTTTCTTCTAGGACCTTTACTGTTCTACATTTCACCCCTCTGTCTACGTTCTATTGTTAGATAATTTTTGTATAAGGTGTGATGTTTAGGTAGATTTTCATTGCTTTGCATACGGACGTCCGATCGCTCCAACATCATTGGTTGAGAATGTTATTCTTTTTCTATTACGTTAATTTTTCGCCTTTGTCAAAAATCAGTTTGCCCGGGTTGTTCTTTAAATTCTGTTCTGTTCCATCAAGTTTGTGTCTATCTCTTCACTAATACCGCCCTCTCTTGATTACTGTAACTCCATAGTAATTGTTAAATTTGGGGCACTGCAAGTCCTTCAAATGTGTTCTTTTTTAAAAATTGTTTTGAGTATTCTATTTCTTTTGCCTTCGTATATAAACTATAGAATCAGTTCGTCTGATTTTCCTCACTTTCAAACCATGAGGTCCCTCTTTTCTGCTCCTTGTACCGTTGTGTGCAATATCAGATTTGGGGTTGAGTCCGTGCTAGGCTATATCACAAAGGGGAAAAAGAATAAATTTACTGTCAGTTCTGTAGAATATCAACTCTGGTCTTCTTTCCAAATCCACCTGCTAACATTCACCTTTTTGTTTCTAATAAACTCTTAAAATTTTTATTTTTTAATTTTTTTAAAAATAGTGGCTAGAGCACTTCACATGAGAGCTACCCTCTTGTCAAACATTTTAAGTGTGCACAATACGGTATTTTCTACCAGGGGAGCAATGTTATACAGCAGATCCCTAGAATACTCAACTTGCGTAACTGTTACAGAATAAGGTTCAACTGAGTTAATTTTAAAGATCCTAGTGGCTTTATTAAATGATTCATAAGTTGGGCGACATCCAATCCAGCAGATAAAAAGGAGCTCTGAGGAGCTGTACAAAATAAAAGACTTTTATAGCCAGAAGGGAGCAGGAAACAAGAAAGTGGCCTGCAAGGTTACTTTCCTTTCGGGGACGGTAGTGGTCCATTAGGCATACTGTCTGACTAGTGCTGATCACGCAATTCCTGATTGACCGGTTTAAGATTCTACTCCTGGAAGAGCTGAAACTGTAATAGTTAAGTCTCTGTTTAGTTATGTAGGGCTTAGCATAAGCAACTCCATTTTGGGCCTGTTGTCTTGTTTCAATAACTTTAACTACATATCCATTGAAGAGCCACTCCTATTTCCCCCTTCTTTCCAATCCCTGGCAACCACCATTCTACTCTCTCTTTATATGGGTTAGACTATTTTAGATACCTCATATAAATGGAATCTAGGTTCAAATGTACAGAAAAATCGTCAGAGTTTCCATATCTCCTAGACCTGGTTTCCCATTAGTAATAACTTACCTCAGCATGGAGGTGTGTCACACTAATGAGACAATACTGATATTTTATATTATATTCAAATTTACTTGATCTTTACTTAATTTTTTTCTGTTTCAGGTTCCCATCCAAGATAAGGCGTTGTATCTAGTTGTCATGTCACCTGTTGAAGGTGACAGTTTTCAGACCTTTCTTTTCTTTGAAGACCTTGACTGTTTTGGGGAGGGCTGGTCAGGATTTTCTAGGATGTCCCTCAAATGGGATTTGTCTGATCACTTCCTCTTAATTAGTCTGTAGTTGACAAGGTTTGGGGAGGAAGGCGACGGGGGAAAGAGACCTTCTTACCGCATCATCTCAGTACTACATACTATTAACACAACCGTCGTTCATATTCACCTTGTCGAGCTTGCTGAGATACTCTGTTTTACATTTCTAAACTGTAAAAGCACTCCTTTCCCTCCCTTCTATATGTGCTCTTTGGAAGGAAATCACGTGCAACCCACAATTCAGGAGCGAGAATATCTATGTAAGTTATTTATAGTCTTTCTGCACAGACCTCATTCATTCATTCATTCATTCACTCATTCATTCATTCATTTAATCATTTATTTGTGTTGGTATGGACTCATGGGTATTTATTTAATATTTTGAGTTATAATCCAGTACTGCATTATTTATTTTATTGCCCAAATTGTTCTAGCTTTGGCCATCAGAAGCTCTTTCAGTCGGTCCTGTGACCCTTTGTTATGCTGTCCGTTATTGTGAGATGTTTTGTTTTCTTTGGAGTGCTTCCTTACTTTCTGTCTCTACAAGATGCTCCAGGGTTATCTTTCATATTTCTTGCCCCAGCCTTCACTGTTTCTCCAAGGAGGCCTGGTCCTTTCAGTGGAGAATGTATTGGAAATCAAGGTCTAGGGGTGCCTGGGTGGCTCAGTCGGTTAAGCGTCTGACTTCAGCTCAGGTCATGATCTCAGCATCCTGGCATGGAGCCCCACGTCGGGCTCCTTGCTCAGCAGGCAGTCTGCTTCCCCCTTTGCCCATCTTTCCAGCTTGCGCTCTCTCTGTCTCAAATAAATAAAAATTTTTAAAAAAGACATCAAGGTCTGGATGCTGGATGGACTCACTACTGCAGTGTCTTGTTCCTCTCAGTTGACTGAGCGAGGAAATACGCGTGTACACTCATCGGTGTCTGTACGTATTTCCGTATCTGTATATCCAGCTGTATGCTAAGCCACACATGAGTTCATACTGATGTCCCCAGGTCTAATCTAGTGTCACCTGGATTGTATGGACGTATTTCTCCAGTTCATATGTAATCTCCCTCTCCATCAGGGAAAAATCTGGCTCCTACCACGTGTCATCCATTTATTTGTTGTTCCATTTCAGCATATGTGTTTAGTGTTTTCGGGATTGTTAACACATAACTCACTGTTTCCTGTGGGACACAACTTCATCAACTAGAGATGCTTGTATATGGTTCCTTTGCCTTCAGTTCTTAACAGAGTCCGCTCGTACCCGTTTTTACCTTTCCCCACACCCACTTCACTGAGGTTGTTTCATAAGTTTGTAACAGATTCTTAACGTCATTCTTCATCCATCCTCTGGTCCCTTCACCTCTTAAGTCATTTTTTTTAAAATGTGCATACATTAAGTTTCATTCTTTGTGATATAAAGTTCTATAGGTTAATGATAAAGGCAGAATGATCATGTGTCCACCAATACAATATCACACAGAATAGCTCCACTTCCTTAAAAATCCCCTTGCTTCACCTGTTCAAATGTCCCCTACCACCCAAGTGTCGGGCAACCACTGGGCTGTTATCATCTCTCCGAGTTTGTGCTTTCCACAATAGCGTTTCAGTAATCATGCAGTAGGCAGCTTTCCAGTCTGTTTTTTTCACTTAAAAACATGAATTTGATATTCACATACGTCTTCGGGCGGATTGGTAGTTTATTCCTTCTTTATAGGTGAAAAGCGTTCCACTGATGGACGTAGCACACTTCAGCAATCTGTTCACATATTGAAGGACTTCTTGGCTCCTCCTCGTTTCTGGCCATTCTAAATAAAGCTGCTGTAAATATTAGTGTTCTGGCTTTTGTGTGGACATAATTCTTCAATCCGTTTAGGCAAATACTTAGAGCGTGATTGCTAAATTGTGTGTTAAGACTGTTTACCTTTGTAAGAAGCCATCCTTCTGTCTTACAAATTGTACCATTTTGTGTCCCTACCAGCAGCTAATGAAAGTTTTCGTTACTCCTCATCTTCACCAGTTCTTAGTATTCTCTGTTTTTCATAATTATTTTTTTATTTTAGCCATTCTAATAGGTATGCAGTGGTATCTCGTTATTTTCTTGTGTATTTCCTTGAGACAAATGATGGTGAACATTTTTCACATGCTTACTGGCACCGTCTTCAGCGATGTGTATCTTGCTCATTTTTAAACTGATTGTTTCGTTCCTTATTGAGAGTTTTAAGAGCCTTTTGAATATTTTTGGATGCAAGTCCTTTATCAGATAAACGTCATGCAAATATTCCTTCTCAGTCTATGGCTTGTCTGTTCTCTCACCAGTGACTTTCACAAAGCACAGGTTTTTAAAATTTTTATTTTAAAAAGTCCAACTTACCGACATTTTTCTTTCATGAATCATGTTATTGGTGCTGTACCAAAAAATTCATCACCAAATCCAAGGTCATCTAGATTTTCTCTTATTTTTAGTTCCAGAGATCTTGCAGTTTTATGTTTTGTATTTGGATCTCTGATCCATTTTGATTTAATTTTAGTGAAAGGTCATTTTTACTTTTCAGAGTCTTCAGCTGCTCCAACCTTTCTGTCTAGGATTTACAGCTGCATTTTATGGTAGAAGTTGCTTCTTTATATTTCTGAGAACCACACAGGCGCACTTAATATTTTATCTTAGAAGTTTTCTTTTGTTTTTCTTTTATTTAAAATTCCCGATTTTTTTTCTATTCCCACAGCCAGTTTCTATGTTAGAATAATAAAGCGTATGAATAAAGTGTATCAAGGAAACAGTAACTCTCATTTACTCTACGTCCCTGACGTTTGCAGAGATGATCATAGACCAGATTTTACCCACCACTTTAGCCCCAAAATACTATTTTTTTTTCCTGAGGCGCAATAAGCAAGCTACAAGTTCACAGGAATAAGACGGTATTTTTTGTACTATGGGAATTTAAAATTCCGCTACTTCCCTTTAGAGCAAATCTCCTAGCAGTTGTCCTTTAGAAACCCATACTTTCAGCTTCTGACTCCGGCTCTCTTCTCTGCCTGGCTTCTCAACACTAAAGCGACTCCAAGAAATTTGAAAATGTCTGTTACTTTACATCATGAAGAGAGCATTCAACAGGAAAGTTTAAAATCATATTAATCACCCACGTAGCAAGGTAAGGCTGCTTTCCCCTGGCCCATCCCTGACTTCTTAAGATGCTTTAATAGATACAAGGAGAAACGTCATGGCCAAGAAGTCTATCTGTCCAGAAAAATTCCAGCCCATAAAAATCCGTAACAGGTTCACTCTGTGAATCTTTTATTCTTGTTCCATAGCACATAGAATGCCTCTTTTAAGAATGACTGAATTCCACTTCCGTGTGAAAAATTTACATTCATTACGCAGCCCCAATCGCTCGGAATATTGCCTCCACTGCTCAGCTCCTGACTAAGCCTAACCTTTTCCAATGACCTGCGGGGATGTCGTCACTCTGACCCAAGCTGGCACCTCATCTCTGCTACCTCCTGACCTTTCGAGGCCCGAGGAGATGAGGGAGGGTTCTGACCAACAGTAATTTGGGATTTTGGCCATATGTCTAGGGGCGGTCAGCCTGCATCACATCCCTCCAGTGCCCACGTCCTATTTGCCATATTGGTTTCCGCCTTGTGCAGCAGATCCTCCAAATACCTTTTTTAAGTTGAAATGCACCTGACATATACCATTCTATCAGCTTTAGCTGCACAGCATGATGATTTGATATTTGGATATACTGTGAAATAATATCCATAAGTGTAGTTAATATCCATCACCATCCACGGTTACGATTTTTTTTCTCTTGTCGTGAACCAATTGCCTTTTAAAGTATCTGGTCCTTCATCCTTCACTTTGCCACCCAAATAGCTGGTAAGATGCTGAGGCACAGACACAATTTGCTGAATCGGAAACTGGCTCCGTCTCCTTTGCACCAAACATTTTGCATAGAGACCTAGCTGCACTTCCTCAAACCCAACATATGTCTTTCCAAAATAACACAACAACTAAGGGTAACTAAATCTTGCACACCTGATACGAGGAAGGTGGGGAGGCTAACTCTAACTGTGCCCTAGTCACTAAAAAAGCTGATAAATTCTTAGGTCTAACAAGGCAAGCTATCACTGGGTGTTAATAAGTGGAGGAAAGGAAATGCAGGAATCTGAAGAGCGGTCCTCCTCAGCATATATGGGCTAGGAGGACAGAAGTGCAGCCCCACAGACACTGAGGAATGTTCCACAATTTACTGCACTTCTCAGCCCTTAGGTGACTCTCCTTTCAGAGTGCATTCATTCACTCATTCATTCATGTCTTCAACAAATATCATGTAAGCCCCTGCCATGTTCTAGGAACAGTGCTGGGCAAGGAGATAAAGTGATGGGACAGTAGACACGGCCCCTGTTCCCACAGCTTAGCCCGCAACAAGTTCAGTGTTGTGTGCTTAGCGTCGTAACATGATACGTAAGGAATATCACAGAAGAACCAGCAAGGACATCGCATCCAATCTGGTGGGTTCTGAAGCAGGCAGGGTGGAAGGCTGGGAAAGGCACCAGGATGTCTCCCTGCACAAAGGACATTTAAGCTATGACCCAGGTCAGGAAAAGGCAGAGCGAATCCCCGCTCTAATTTGCTTTGAGTGAAATATCACCCATGTCCAGAAAGCTGCCTCTGCACCCACCCCCCTCAAAAAAGGGGCAGCGATGCAGCACAGAGGTCACTCTCTACCCAACCCTTCTTTCCTTGCTCTCTCCTGGCATTTGTTTCCTCCAGAATGAAATTGCAACCCTTTGAGAGCAGCCCTCTTGCATTTCTGTACTTACGAGCACTTCGTGTGGATGAAGGTCAGCGCAGACTGGGCTCGTGACTGATTCATGTCTCCACAGAGAGTGAAGAAATCCTCCAATGTCTCAGGAATTCAGACCGCTGACCTCTCCACCTGCCAAGGAGAGACTGAGTCTCTTCAAGTTGAAGTGTTTGGCACGCTTCTGCACAAGCACAGCTCAGGTTTCTCTCCTTTTCTTTAAAACTATTTGACTTCTCAGGCACATATTCTTATTTAATCACCAAGGCCCAAAAGAAACTTTTTAAAATATATACAGTGGAAATGTATGGGGATTTCACATAGGCACAGTGTGGCTGTTGAGCCGCAACTCTGTCGCTCGGATATTCCATAATCAAGATTAGAGTCGAGCCAACGATTAGTGGCGATGGTTCTCCCACACCACTAAGTGCTGCCCCCGCCCCTCGCTACCACCTGGGAGTTTTCCAGCAGCTTTGATAAACGCAAGACATTAGTCACCCACGTAGACTAAAAAGCTGGGGCCGTTCCCTTTTTATTTATTGAAGCTGTTTTAAGTTAGGAAATAACAACAAAAAACGATTGTAAAAGTGACCCATCGCTACTTAGAAAATGTATTTCATAGCAAGAAAATCACTCTCGAGCAATCATCTTTTAGGCTAAGTTTTAACACAATGGTGATCCTTTAACAGTCATAAACCCCTGGGAACAAAAGTCTTAACTCTGTTGGTGACAGCAGATGCTACTAAAATACTGTTTTGTCTTAGAGTTCCAGAGTGTCTCGTAAAGCAAATAATTATGATTGTTTAAAAGCCTGTTCCCAGAGTGAGCTCCAGACCCACAGCAGGAAGCGTATTGTCTGAGAAAAATAGAAGCAATTGGGATTTTATCTGACAAATGCAGCAGTGAAGATGTTCGTGAAAAGTCTGCACAAGCGCTACAGAATTAGTCTCATGACGTGATACGAAGAGCAAATAAAACTCAATACCAATGATGAACCAGGGGGTAAGGCAATGTGTTCTGTGCAGCCCGTGGAAGACTCCCGAGGGGTTTGCGGAAAGACAGCCTTCACCCTCCGCGTGTGCAGACATCCGTTGGGTGGCGTGGCGGGGAAGGTGCCAGACTGACCCTGAGCCCAGTCCCCCTTCAGCCAACAGTGGTATGCTCTTGGACAACTTGCATGTGTTCTCTCTTTTCCTCAAATACCAGCACTATTGCTTCCAGGTCATTGTTGATCTGTTAATGGATGGTGGTCAGCTAGGCAAGAATTTGATGTCTGGCTTAGAAGCCCTGATCATTGTCATCTAAGAAGAAAGAGAAAAAGAAGGAGGAATAGGAGGCGGGAGGAGGAAGAAGAGAAAGTAAACAGTGTGTGGAAGGATTTTAGAAAGCCCCGTAGTGCAGTGATTTGCTACGGTGTTCAGAATAAAACCCGACTTCATTAACCAAGCTGGCGAGGGAGTGCGTGTGACCTTGCCCCCTGCTCTCTCTTCACTTTCACCTCCTGACTGGCTCCCCTGATCATTGTGCGCAAACCGCCCCCATGTCCTTGCTGCTCCTCTGACTTGATAAGCATGCAGCTGCCTCAGGGAGTTTGCACTTTCTGTTCTCATGACCTGGAACGTTCTTCCTCCTGCTAGCCCCTTCTATTGGGGGTCAGCTCTGAAATAAAATAGCGTGGTCTTTATTAAGTGCTCTTTCAAGTTCGTAATGAAAGGGAAAAAGTTTGTAATGAAAGCACAAGCTCACCAATAAAAAAAAATACAGGGGAAAGATAAGAATAAATAACGTAGACAAAGATAAATTTAAAATATTAAACAAGCAAATAAAATCATGTTTGTCCTCACTAAACAGCTCAACCCATGGAACAACACTGTATAGCTACAAATGAGTATCCCCCCCAAATCAATGACTTCAGCGTTGAACTGTCACTGGAATAGTCATGTCCTACTGGTGACATTTTAAATTATAAACGTATTTTGGGAGGAAATCCATTGGCAATATGTATGTGAAGAACTATAAAATCTTCAAGTCTTTCACACAGAAAAATCACTTGTAGAAAGGATTCCTGTAGAATGTTAATTTCTGTGCATTCCCTACAGCACCGAAACTTCAGGAATTCAAGTATAATAAAATGATTAAGTATATGGTAGTTGAACAACAAAATTATGTTACGGGTAGCCTTAAAATGTTAATTAATAGTCGCTTTCCTATACATTAACAGTATAACTGTAGAAAGAGAAATTAGGGAATCAATTCCATTTACAATAGCACCAAAAAAATATAAGATATCTTGGAATAAACCTAACCAAAGAGGTAAAGGATTTATACTCTAGAAACTACAGAACACTTATGAAAGACATTGAAGCAGGCACAAAAAAAACGTGGAAAAACATTCCATGTTCATGGATCGGAAGAATAAACATTGTTAAAATGTCTGTGCTGCCCACAGCAATCTAGACTTTCAACGTCATCCCAATCAAAATACCAATCGCATTTTTCAAAGTGCTGGAACATGCAATCCTAAAATTCATATGGAAACAGAAAAGACCCCGAAACACTAAGGAAATGTTGAAAAAGGAAACCAGAGCTGGGGGCATCACGTTGCCTCATTTCAAGCTATACAACAAAGCTGTGATCACCAAGACAGCATGGTACTGGCACAAAAACAGACACATAAACCAATGGAACAGAATAAGAGAGCTCACAATGGACCCTCAACTCTATGGTCAACTAACCTTTGACAAAGCAGGAAAAAATATCCAATGGAAAAAAGACAGTCTCTTCAATAAATGGTGCTAGGAAAATTAGACAGCTATATACGGAAGAATGAAACTCGACCATTCTCTTACACCATACAAAAGATAAACTCTAAAAGGATGAAAGATCTCGATGTGAGACAAGAATCCATCAAAATCCTGGAGGAGAACATATATAGTAACCTCTTCGACATTGACAGCAGCTTCTTTCAAGACACGTCTCCAAAGGCAAGGGAAACAAAAGTGAAAATGAACTTTTGGGACTTCATCAAGATAAAATCTTCTGCACAGCAAAGAAAACAGTCAACAAAACCAAGAGGCAGCCCATGGAATGGGAGAAGGTATTTGCAAATGACACTACAGATAAAAGGCTGGTATCCAAAATCTATAAAGAACTTCTCAAACTTAACAGCCAAAAAACAAATAATCAAGTCAAAAAATGGGCAGAAGACATGAACAGATACTTTCCCAGAGAAGACATACAAATGGTTAACAGACACATGAAAAAATGTTCAACATCATTAGCCATCAGGGAAATTAAAATCAAAACCACATTGAGATACCCCTTTATACCAGTTAGAATGGCAAGAACTGACAAGGCAAGAAAAAACAAATGTTGGAGAAGTTGTGGAGAAAGAGGAACTCTCTTAGACTGTTGGTGGGAATGCAAGTTGGTACAGCCACTTTGGAAAACAGTGTGGAGGTCCCTCAAAAAGTTAAAAATAGGGCTACCCTGTGATCCAGCAATCTCACTACTGGGTATTTACTTCAAAGATACAGACGTAGTGAAGAGAAGGGCCATATGCACCCCAATGTTCATAGCAGCAATGTCCACAATAGCCAAACTGTGGAAGGACCTGAGATGCCCTTTAACAGAGGAATGGATAAAGAAGATGTGATCTATATATACAAGGGAGTATTACTCAGCCATCAGAAAGGATGATTACCCAACATTTGAAGCAACATGGATGGGACTGGAGGAGATTATGCTGAGTGAAATAAGACAAGAAGAGAAAGACAACTATATGGTTTCACTTACATGTGGAACATAAGGAGTAGTAGGGAGGACATTAGGAGAAGGAAGGGAAAAATGAAGGGGGGAAATCAGAGGGGGAGACGAACAATGAGAGACTATAGACTTCAGGAAACAAACTGAGGGCTTCAGAGGGGAGGGCGGTGGGGGGATGGGCTAGTCCAGTGATGGGTATTAAGGAGGGCACGTACTGCATGGAGCACTGGGTGTTGTACACAAACAATGAATCATGGAACACTACATCAAAAACTAATGATATACTGTTTGGTGACTAACACAAGAATAAAAAAATTCTTGTCAATGTTAATTAACAAGGATATGTAGAAACTAGAAAGAGTTTGCTGTGTTGCTGAAAAATCAAAAGCAAAATGAAACATACCTGTCCACAGACAAACCCTGGAAAGTAATCTGGTGGAGTAAAATGAGGATTTTGCCCTTCTGTCTTTCTCAAATGTGTATTTTATATTTGGTTCTGACACCTTTGCAATTTCAAATGAAGAAACACAGTGAACCCAAGTCCATTGGTTGTTTTGTTCTTTTGCTAATTTCCAACTTTAGCAAAGATAGCAAGTCTGCCTTAAACACTCATAAGTAATTTGTTTTATCATCTGCAGACCCTGAGACTTTGCACACGCCTGGGCTGTCCTGAGGGCTGAAAGCCTGTCTCCTGAACAAACACTGATGAACAGCAGCCAAGAGTGGAGAAAATTTGAGAGCCTCCCGTCTCCTTTACCTCTAACTGGGTTAAATTGCAATCAAGTTGACTAAAAAGAAAGCATATCGGACATGACAGCGTGGTGAGAGAGTGCAAGGATATAGGGTTTCTGGGGCTTTAACAAGTGAAATGGTTGCTAATTTTCTAACGATATTTGCCCTCAAGAAATGCTCATGTAATGTGGTCCTTCATCATAGTTCAGCAAGGGGTGATTCTCTTTTTTGTAGATTCTATGTCTTCATTTTATTTTGGATAATTAAAATGATGCAGAGGGGAAGGCAAGCAGGAACATAATCTAAAAACATGAAAAATAATACCAATAACAATGGGTGAATATTTATTGAGGAAAGATTGGGAAAAGCAAACATACAGAATCTTGGCGGTTGTGGAAGGCAAGGGCTCCCCGGGCAGACGTGACTTGCACCCAAGTCAGTGAGGCATTTGGGGACATTTAAGGCAGGGTGGGGGGCATCAGAGAAGGACCCAAGAGGTGGAAGAGAAAGGGGCTTCCCAGGCCGCGCTAAGACATGGAATTTTATCCTGAAAAGATAAGAAGACATTGTAAGCCCTTTACAAAGAATATACGATTTTCTCGTTTTTCCCAAAAGAGAAAAAAAAAATGCCAAGGACCACTTCCACAGAGCTCCTTCTACAGATATATAGGGTATCTGCGTTGTAAAGGAGGGTCTGAAAATTCAAGAACTCCATGAAGTACCAAGAGCAATAACATTTTTGGAAAAAATACTGGCAGTGGTGACTTGCGGTGTTATTACAATTATTACAACCTGCTTGTTTCTGGGGCCCCAGAGCCACACTGTGCAGTGAATATTCACACCCTCTTAGCTGTGCTCACATTGCTCATGCAATAAAGGAGAAACAAAAGTGCTAATGAGTGTTTCCTTCTGTTTCAGAAGAGCCTTATTTGTTTCACATGGGTTCATTTGCACCTTGTTTTGAGGCATATCTTACACCACCACCAGAAAGCTTGCTGCTGGAAATGTCTTCTAAGCCCCTTACGTGTATTGGGAGTCCCCTTAAACGCAGCCCAATGTGAGAGCACAGGCCAGGGAGATGAGAGTCCCTTTGAAAATCTGCCTGCTTGACATTCAGCCTAGTATTTGCCAGACCAAAATCAGGGCAGGTCATCTAACAGCGGGGCATGGTTTTGCAGGTGGGTTGTTGGAAAATCTGGGACCCGTGGCCACTATCCAGCATATCCGTGGGTCCACAGGCTAAGGAGGGCAGATGAGATGTTGCCAGACTTAGCGTATAAAAATACAGATCACCCAGGGGCGCCTGGGTGGCGCAGTCGTTAAGCATCTGCCTTCGGCTCAGGACGTGATCCCGGCGTTCGGGGATCGAGTCCCACATCGGGCTCCTCCGCTGGGAGCCTGCTTCTTCCTCTCCCACTCCTCTGCTGTGTTTCCCTCTCTCGCTGGCTGTCTCTCTGTCACATAAATAAATAAAATCTTTAAAAAAAATACAGATCACCCAATTAAGTATACTTTTCAGTACAGGTATATCTTGAATATTTGTGGGAAATTCTTAGACTAAAACAATATTTGTTGTCTAGCTGAAAATTCAAATTTAGCTAGGCACTCTCTATTTTCTATGTCACCCTTATCCTTGAGGCCTCTAAGGATACCAAGATCCTGACAAGCCAATGGGGCAAAGCACTCCCAGGGCTGACTGGTGGCCCAACTTCAAGGGAAGTCAGACATTCAGGTAAAGGGTTGCTCTGAGTCTCTCTGCTGAGTTAAGACCTAGGCATTGTGCCATGTATCCATGCCACCAGGGGACTACAGCTAGAGGACCAACCTTAATCCAGACCCACGCTCTCCCTGAGGGGTGACCTGGGCTGTAAGCAGGAGTCCCAGGCCTCCAGGCACCTGTCCTGCTCAGAACATAAACACGGTCACCGAGATGCTTTGTAATCTGATCACAGGGGTCCACCTGGAGACTCGCACCTAGCTTCATCCACAGCCTGCTGGTTTTGCGCCCTGGCTTGCGGGTTCTAGTCCAGCCTCTTTACCATTCCCTTCATCTCTTTCTCCTCCTCCTTCTTCCTCTCTCTCCCTGCCCCTTGGTCAGTCCTGACCCACGAATATCCATCTCTGGCCTGCCCTGAGCTGTGATCTAAATCATCGGCTTCTCCAGTCACGTCTGGAACCCCGGGATGCGTCATTGGCTGTACTGGGGCGTTCGGACCCTCCTGCCAGGCAACGTCATGTCCACACCTGTGCTCTAGACCACGCCAGCCCCCATTACTGAGAACAGTGTGAGGGACCCTCTGGGCAGCCTCCCTACCTCCCTGGTTTGGACCCCAGAGGTGAAAATAACTCTTCTGATGTGTTGACAATCACGGAGAGAGACAGCAGGATCAAACATCCAAAACTCAAAATCAGAAAACATGCAGAAAAGTGAGGGGGGGCAAGGGGTGGAATCTAATTCTGAATGTAGCTTACAGGATGAAGAACTGGGCCATTAAACAAGAAATTTCTTGGCAAGCCAAGTTTGGGCGGCCTGGTAGCTGGCAAACTGCATCTTCTCTGGCTTTAGATTAAAATTTGAAATCCTAAGTCCTTCCCGTACACCCGTGCATAAAATCCTCACGATCCCACTGTGAAACATGACTACTGCACAAAGCAATCTGCACACTGAAAGAAAGAATTGTAAGCATCCGTTTTCAAAAAGTTAAAAAAGATAAGTTTCTGGAAACAAATAGAGCTTCTGACCTGTGGAGGGGACGCCGAGGACAGAACTTAAGCAATGGGCAAAGACTCGGGAAATCTAATTTTCAGTCTTCTAATCTCTACTTCAGTGTCCAGAGCAAGATGAGGGGAATTTCAGGCCTCAGGACACCTGGCACATCATAACCAGGGCCCTCTGCTGCAGACACAGTGCGAACCCTGTTTCGGGCCTGTCATTGCTAAGGTTGTGTTCAGGGGCAGCCGGATAACCTACCTCCTATGTACGAGATATCAGGTAGTTCTGGTTAGGAGATCACACTTCACTTCTAAAAGCAAAATGGGATCAAGCCCCGCATTGGGCTCCCTGCTCGAAGGCAAGCCTGCTTCTCCCTCTCCCCTGCCTGTTGCTCCCCCAATTGTGCTCTCTCTCTCTGTCAAATAAATAAAATCTTTAAAAAAAAATAAAAATAAAAGCATGATAGGATTTAATGGGAAAGTAGGAGGGAATTGATTGATGCACAGCCTTTAAGGAACGTGTTTGACGCCAGCTAGGGTCCCTTGGCCCCACACCCTGCCTTCGGCTTTCTCTTCGAATTGCTATATCCCACACCACTCCCATCCAGACTTTGGAGAAACCACAGGTCCCTTTTCCACGGTGACTGTGGGTTAGTCCCTTTCAAAAGAAAAAGGAAAAAACAATCTCTTCTCCAGACTTTTACAGGGGCTTCTTGAATACACACAGGCACTGTTCTCTCGTTCTTTCCACATTTCCCGCTTTACCGGTCATCATGTAAGTGTAGTGTGTGCCTGTGTGCCCCGCGCACAGTGAGGATGCCTTTGTCTGGGATGAGTTCGATGGCCATCTGCTTGTCACACGCTACCCAGAATTCCGCCAGTCCTCACAAGTGATGCAAAGATAAATAAGCCCAGTTTCTAAACGGGGATGCGTTACAAAATACTGAAGAATCAAAAGGCAGAGATTGAGAACACAAATAACAAGGATAAAAGAGACCAAGAACTTGATGTCTGAGAACAGCCTTTAATACTGTTGAGAGAATACTGCTGTCGCATGTGAACAGATGACGGCATTCCAGGCAGGGGACTGGGGAGAGCAAAGCCGGGCTGTGATGAAACGGGGTCAGAAGGCTAACCACAGGTGACAGTGCAAACTCCAGCTGCCCGCTAGCCATGCTTACCTCTGCAGACACATCTCTTCTGTTCTGCTTCGAGGCCCAAAGACAGCTCCTGGCCACTGCAGAAGCCTGGTCACCATGCCTTGAGTCGAATGCTCTATAATACTAACATTTGGCTCTGAACAAAGTGGTTTCACACAGGTGATTACACTGAAGGGAGCCGGTGCAGGCCTGTTTGTGCCTGTTCCACACTTGAAGAAATAAACGCTCCAAGAGGCTCAGTAGCATGGCTTGGCAGAGGCAAACTGGAGGCCAGGGTCCACGTGCTCCGAGGCACCCGCAGCAGGCTGGGGGGCACTGCAGGGCCAGAGCAGTTCTTTCTTACAAAAAAGCCCAAGATCCAAGGTCTTATCCAGAGCTCACGGGGACAGCATCTCTGAGCGCAAGCCAGACATCTGATCCTTTAAGTTCTGCAGATAATTGAGATGTGCACCAAAGAGGAGGACTGGGAATGAGCCAGGAAGACAGACTGATGGCGGAGGTCTGCGTCTCCGATGGTGACTGTTGGTGTCGCCATGCCACAGCCACCAGGCCCTGCCAGGCCCTCTGACTCAGGGAAGTCTACGGTTTTCAATCTCTAGCACTTTTCATTTAGGCTTTCCACAGGAGCACACTTGGATCACCAACACAGCTCTGAGGCTTTTTACCCTTTCTGCATCAGGAGAAACAGAAGGTTTTTTTTAAGGAGGCAAAAATACTTGTTGTACGATGTCCTCATTATGTACATTCTTAACCATTATCCAAACAGCTCACCATCTCTGAATGCGTTTTATTCCTCAGTTCCCAAGCTCTAAGTGATTTACCCATAAAGCAGGTGTGGACACTTTTCAGTTCGAGCTATGATCTAATCAACATGTGAAAGGAAGCCCCTCCACCACCCTCCAAAAATAATCTCTACTTCCTTCTGGAGAAATACCAAACACTGTATGATTGATTTTAACATTTTGTTTAAGCTGGATGCTTTAATTCTTCTTTACAGGACTCTCTAATTTTCCATCAAAAGAATGCATTTGCGATATTTTTCCTTTAAGAGCACACACAAACATGTCACATACAGAGGAACGATTTATGTACCATCTTCTTATTCTGTTTTAAGTGTGTTTTCGGAGGTCCCTGGGAAAATCCAAGGGACACTCCAGGAAGGCCGCTGCGCGCCTGAGTGTGTGCAGACCACGCGGCTGCCGGAAGCGCGCGTCCTCTCGGGGGTGGATTGCTGCGAGCACCGCGCACATGTGGGTGACGGGAAGCGTATTCGGTGAGTGTGGCATTCGTCCGGGGCACGTCTGCAGGTTCCGCGAGCTGCACACAGGACCGGAGTGGCGGCGTTTACAACAAGACATCAGACTAACGGAGCTGCCCCAAGTAGCTGTGGGTCCACAGGTGAAGACCGGGAGGACATGTGTCGCCGCTGTAATTTCATGCAGAGGACGATGTGATGGAGGGTGTCCATCTGCAAACACACATTTTCAGCACCAGTTACAGTTCCTGCCAGTGGCAGCCACACAGCCGGTAAATCCCAACCAGGCTTTTCCAACGTGACTGCCTCCCATGGCATCTCGATCGAGGGGGGCAGACTAGGGGGAATTTCTCGATGGCAGTAATGGGAAATCTATTTTCCATCTCAGTCTTAAGAAGATGATGCATTCAAGATAAAAAATATTAAATTATTTCAGAAAGAATGCTGCTCTGCCCAAATCGAAGTTGCCACGATGCTCCCCAAATTTTATCCCCTCACTGCTTATTTGTGTTCTCGCGGTGGGGGTGGGGCGTGGGGGTTTACTCCAGACTGAGACCCCTGATTTCCTAAATTATGATTTAAAAGGCATCTTCTCAATGTGAAAACCAGCTGTTCCAAAGAAAGAACAGATATTTGACTGAACCCTTTCTAGGAACTCTAATCTCAAAACGACTTAAAACCTTTGATTATGGCTAGCCCCGTTCCTGGGAGTCCAGCTTAACTTTATGTCGAACCTGTTCAAATGGGAAGAGAATCTTTTTCAGAAGGGCTTACTAGACTTGGTCTCTATGAAGAATATTGGGAAGAGGCTCCGTGAGAGAAGCCCGTCAGAGAAGGGGCTAAGAAGTAGGGTTGGGGTGGTGGAAGGACACCATGTATCCCTCTAATGTCGTGTGCTGTGGCTCAAGCCTGGAAGAGTATAACGAATTGAAGCCCGTGTCCCCAACCCAGGATTCAGATGTAGTTCTGTAACTTTCTGCCCCCCTTCACAAGGCCCCCAAAGCTTCTCCCGCCCCAGAAGCGCTGAGCCTATTTTATTGTACTGCTCATACATTACAGGGAGAAAAGCAAGGAGAGCGGGTTCTGGAAATCATTTCTGGCACCTTATTTTGTTCTATTCTAAAGTAATAAGTTCACAGAAGCAATGGAACAAGACCTCATCTTAGCAGGGCAGGAAATAAAAGGGAATGGAGATGAGGATCAGGAAAGCTAATGAAAGTCTCTCCAAGTGCTGAAAGAGCCCAGGCTTGGGTATCGGATGAGCTGGACCATCTCGGCCGCTGGACTCCTTACGGGTTATACAATACTGACCACACAGCTTAAGTCCTCTGAGCCTCCTTTCTTCAGCTATAAAATAATAACCATACAGCCCAGTGCATGGCATTGTTATTTTAATTACTGGGCCTGAAGCCCAGGGCAGAGTGCGCGGGAGCCCCAGCTCTCACTGCGAACGTGGTTGTCCTCTTGCCTCAATTAGGATGGGAAATATGTGCTCAATAGTCTTTTTTCCAGAAAGGCCATTTATTTACTTCATGCCAGTAGCACATTTCTTTCTCTTTTTCAAAGTATACTTTATTTATTTTTTTAAAGTAGTTTCAGGTTCACATGAAAATGGAGGGGAAGGTGGAGAGATCCCCCACACGTGCACAGCCTCCCCTGGTTATCTACATCCCCCGCCAGAGTGGTGCGTTTGTTATAGTTGATGGACCTACATTGACACATGATAATCACCCCAAATCCATAGTTCATGTTACGGTTCACTCTCGTACATTCTGTGGGTTTGGATGAATGTATAAGGACACATATCCATTATTATAATTTTTTTTAAGCAGGGTCCATGCCCAGCGTGGAGCCCAACACAGGGCTTGAGCCCTTGACCCTGAGATCAAGACCTGAGCTGAGATCAGCAGTCAGACACTTAACTGATCGAGCTACCCAGGCCCTCCCCACCATTAAATATTATACAGTCGTTTTGATGTCCTAAAAATCCTCTGGACTCTGCCTATTCGCCTTCCCTCCCCCAGAACCCCTGGCAGCCTCGGATCTCTTTACTGTCTCCACCGTTTTGCCCTTTCCAGAATGTCGTAGAGTTGGACTCACACAGTAGGCGGCCTTTTCAGACTGGCTCCCTTCACTTAGTGACGCATTTTAAGGTTCCCCCATGTCTTTTTCTGGCTCTAAATCAGAGGTTCCCTTGACTCCTTCTTTGGGTTTGATTAATTTGCTACAGCAGCTCACAGAACTCGGAGAAATATTATACTCACTAGATGACCTGTTTATTTTTAATTACAAATGGACAAAACTCAGGAACAGCCAGATGGGAGAGATGCACGAGGCCAGGTGTGTGAAAGGGGGCAGGGCTTCCCTGCCTCTGAGCCCAGCACTCTCCCGGAATCTCCATGTGTTCACCAACCTGGAAGCTCTTTGGAGCCTGTTCTTCTGGGTTTTCATGGAGGCTTCATCACATGGGCATAACTGACTAAACCATTGGCCACGGCAAATGATCCAACTTCCAGCTCTTTTCCTTTTTCCGGAGATGAGGGGTGGGACTGAAACTTCGAACCCTCTAAGGTCATGATTGGTTCCATTGGCAACCAGTCCCCATCCTTAGGTGTTTTCCAAAAGTCCCCTCATTAATAGAACAAAAGACACCCTTACGCTGTG